>NC_034009.1:11293235-11345879 GCF_000346465.2 Prunus persica
CCCCCCCGGGGGGAACAAAAGTTTTTTAACCCGGAGGGGTTTGACCTTTGGAGGCCATTAAGGGGGGGGGAACCCCTTTTTTTTTTTTTTTTTTTTTAAAAATTAACAAAGTTTTTTCCCCTTTTTTTGGGGCCCCAGTGGGTTTTTTTTTTTAAAATTTTGGGGGAAAAACCTTTCCCCCCCCCCCCCCCCCCCCCCCCCCCCCCCCCGGCCCTAGAAAAAAAAAAACTCCTTAATTTATCTCAGAACCTCCAACTGTACAGAATTGTAAACCGTAATGTCTTGATAGGTATAGGATAACGATTACTATGACAAGTCAGTGCATGTCAATGCCCACAGGCAATCACAAGGTTGATCTATTGTTATTACTTAGATTATTAATGTGTAATTTCATATTTGTATTACTCAGGTTGGCGTGATGCTGCTGGAAGAAGCTATTTCAGAAAACGTTGACCTGCCTGCATCTTCCATGGAGACTGAAGGAAAAGAGGTAGTAGGTCCATCTGAGGGAAAAGTTGGCTGCTCAGTGATGGAGGAGGGTTCAAAAACACCTGTAGCTGAAATGGTTCCTCAAGTGAATGCTTCTGATGCTTGTGAGAGTGTGCAAGAAATTGTATCAGAAAACATGGATCTGCCTCTGGTTAACTCAACCATAGTGGTTGATAGTGTTGAAGGCTCATCTGATGCAGTGCCTATAGGCAGCACCAAATCACCAGAGGGGTTGGAGTCTGAAGCTAAAATTGTTGATGGTTTTCAGGTTTGTGGGACATTGCCAGGAAATGTTTCTGAAAACTTGGATCAGCTTCCAGTTACCTTGGCCATAGGGGGCGATAATGTGGAAGGCTTATCTGAGGCAGGGCCTATAGACAACTCCAATTCACTAGAAGAGTCAAAATCTGAAGCTAAAATTGTTGATGCTTCTCTGGTTTGTGGGACATTGCCTGGAAATGTGTCTGAAAACTTGGATCAGCTTCCAGTTACTTTGGCCATAGGGGGGAATAGTGTTGAAGGCGTATCTGACGCACGGCCTATAGACAGCTCCAAATCACTAGAAGAGTCAGAATCTGAAGCTAAAATTGTTGATGCTTTTGAGGTTTGTGGGACATTGCCAGTGGATGTGTCTGAAAACTTGGATCAGCTTCCAGTTACCTTTGCCATAAGGGGTGATAGTGTTGAAGGCTTATCTGAGGCAGGGCCTATGGACAGCTCCAAATCACTAGAAGAGTCAGAATGTGAAGCTAAAGTTGGTGATGCATCTCAGGTTGCTGGGACAATGCAAGAAAATGTGTCTGAAAACATGGATCAGTCTGAAGCTCCCTTGACCATGGGGGGTGATAGTGTTGAAGCATTACCTGAGGCTGGGCCTGCGGTTAGCTCCAAATCACCAGGGGAGTCAAAATGTGAAGCTAAAGTTGGTGATGCTTCCCAGGTTTGTGGGTCAATTCCAGAAACTGTATTTGGAAACCCAGATCAGGCTCTAGTTACATTGGCCAAGGAGGGTGGTCACATTGAAGGTTTATCTGAGGCAGGGCCTGCAGGCAGCTCCAAATTACCAGAGTTAGAATCTGAAACTAAAGTTGTTGATGATTCTCAGGTTTGTGCACCAATGCCAGAAACTGTGCCCGAAGCTGAAGTTGGTGGTGACGTTGAAGGTTTATCAGAGGCAGGGCCTGCAGGCATTTCCAAATTACCAGAGTTAGAATCAATGCCAGAAACTGTGCCCGAAGCTAAAGTTGGTGATGACATTGAAGGTTTATCTGAGGCAGGGCCTGCAGGCAGTTCCAAATTACCAGAGTTAGAATCTGAAACTAAAGTTGGTGATGATTCTCAGGTTTGTGCACCAATGCCAGAAACTGTGCCCGAAGCTAAAGTTGGTGATGACGTTGAAGGTTTATCCGAGGCAGGGCCTGCAGGCAGTTCCAAATTACCAGAGTCAGAATCTGAAACTAAAGTTGGTGATGATTCTCGGGTTTGTGCATCAATGCCAGAAACTGTGCCCGAAGCTAAAGTTGGTGATGACGTTGAAGGTTTATCTGAGGCAGGCCCTGCAGGCAGCTCCAAATCACCAGAGTTAGAATCTGAAGCTAAAGTTGGTGATGATTCTCAGGTTTGTACGTCAATGCCAGAAACTGTGCCTGAAAACCCGGATCAACCCCAAGTTAACTTGGTCGTTGGGGATGATCATGTTGAATGCTTATCTGAGGCAGAGCCTGTAGGCAGCTCCAAAGCACCAGAAGAGTTAGAATCTGAAGATAAAGTTGGTGATGCTTCTCGGGGTTGTGTGGCAACGCCAGAAAATATGTCTGAAAGCATGGATCAGCCTCCAGTTATCTTGGCCATTGGGGGTGATGGTATTGAAGCCTTATCTGATGCGGGGCCTGTAGGCAGCTCCAAGTCACCGGAGGAGTCAGAAACTGAAGCTAAAGCTAGTGGCGCTTCTCAGGTTTGTGGGACAATGCCAGAAAATGAGTCGGAGAACATGGATTTTGAGCCATCTTCAACAGCACAGGAAGGTCAAACTGTGGGGTCATCATCTGAGAAATCAGGTGGTAGCTCAATGGCACAGCCCGAAGTTGAATGAGTATCTTGACTATAATTTGTACAGCTTGTTAGACCATAAAAACATATATATTCAGTGAAGTATAGTTTGCCCTTTATAAAGGGGTAATATTTAGTTTCCAATTAGTGTGTAGATAGAGTATTTATATGACTTCTTTTGTCGAACTGTCTTCCACAAACTTGTCACTGGGATTTAAACTTTTACTGGCGCTGAATTTAGATGTCAGCAGCTAACTTTTTGTTAACCTGATTATCTCCTTTCTTTAAGAATTTGGAGCCTAAATTTCGCTCGTTGCAATCTGTAAAATATACCCAGAGGGAGGATTCAATCACTGCATGCCTAATTCATTTTGCAGCAAAAAGCCCAATGGTCGCAGATTCATAGCCAGAAACTCCATGATACAAGTTCATTTTCATTTGAGGCGAAAGAGTTTCATGATTATTTTTATCCTCTATCAACCTAAGAATTTAATCTGATTACACAATTCGGGGTATTAAATAAGGGTATTGATTTTCCCATTTCTTTTTCATCTACTTACACTCCATTTTTAAAAAATTGTATGTTCTCACTCATTTTGTTCACTTACAGGTCTTTTTTTTATACGAGCGATATTCTACTTTAATCTAATCTAAACTATGAGGAGAGAGATTCGAACTCAAGTGCAGAGTGAAGAGCATATCCGCTCTAACCAACTTGACTAAACTCATATATGCTTTTAAGAAAATATTTTTAGTCCAAGGACATATTTATCTTTTTATTCTTCAAAGTAATAACCAAACCCCACAAGAAATGTTTTATAGCCATAGGTTCAAATATAAAGGCAAAAGCCCTTAAACCAAAAATCCCTAGGGAAATTTAAGAGAAACTCACCGTTGATTTCTCACTCCCATCCCCACTAACCTCCAGAAACCTCCAAAACAACTACCCAGTTTCCCATTTTCTTTTCTTTTCCTCTTTCTCAGTATTCCTTCCACACAAAACAAAGAGAAATTATTTGCAATTACTTGTTCGCATTGCTTTCTTGACCAATGAAATACGGCAGGGATATTGAGATTCTTCAACGGAGTGGTGGGTGGGTAGATTTGGACTCACTTCCGGGGTACCTCCATGGTCGGTCGTAAAGGCAAAAAAATTATATTATTTTTGTTTACGTATACAATTTCCATATAACTTATTTTTCTTGGTTACATCAATTTTTTTTAAATCTTATAGGCTTACAATGGTTTGTATGCACTGTTTCTTGTTCTTATACGTATTGGCAGAAGAATAGTATTTAAATATTTAAATACTAATTATTCACTAAGTAAATAATAATTAATACATAACTACTAATTAAACTAATTAAAAAAAGAGGAATTGAGATTAAGCTAGCCGCACGGCTATGCTAATTTATCGCGTATAGCCGGACTGCTATACCTTCAAAATATTCTATTTATGGAGTATAGCCAAGCGGCTATACACTAAAATATACTCTTTATGGCCTATAGCTGCGCGGCTATACTCCGGCTAATACTGTTAATTATGACGTACAGCCGAGCGGCTATACTGTTCAAATATTCTATTCAATAAAAATTAGGATTTTATCGTGGCAAAGCTGACCCTTGAGATAAATCAATTAGACAACATTCTAGCTTTTTTCCCCAATGTGTGCTTAGGGTTGAGGGAAAATTTAAGCTTTGTTTGTGTGTTGCATGTGTATGTGCAGTGATATAAAGAGGTTGCTTATCTTTTTAGGTGCGCTTTGTCATATTTACTTAAATAAATTTGAATATTCAAAAAGTATAACCGCGCAACTATACTCTTTTAGTTTTTTAAAAAAAAAAGTTCACAAAATAATTTAAAATAATTAATTCTATTTATTAAGTAATTTATGAAATTAGTAAAATAATAATAATAAAAATATAATTACTACTTAAAGTAATTAAAAAAGACTAAGATATTACTTAATTACATATATTCAATTAAAGAAGTTGGCCAAAAAATTAAAGTAAAGAAACTAATTTTATATTTTTAAAATTAAAAATAAAATGGGATAACAACCTCTCCCGACGACATTACGTCGGCACAGACCTATACCGGCAAATATTTGTCGGATAAGACCTCTTCCGATTAAATTCATCTCTACCGACAAACTTTCGTTGGAAAAAGTGTTTTTGAAAATAAATATAACCTTAGTATCTTTAGGTCAATAAATGTTTTTTAAAATATTTCTTTTTAGTAATTAAATAATATCTTAGCTTATTTAATTACTTTTATTAGTAATTATATTTTAATTATTATTTCTTTAGTGAATAATTAGTATTAAATATTTTAATTAACTTCATAAATTATATTACTTAATAAATAGATTTTTAAATTTTTAAATTTTTTTCTTAAATAAAATATTTAAAAGAGTAATCTATATACATAAAGGTAGAAGGCCTAAAAGTGAAAATTTTAATATCCCTGAAACTGCTTTTGGTGAAGTAAAATATTGAAACACACATATTTTATTTAAAAGAGGGTAAAAGGGTAAAACAAAAAGTGAATTAAATTTTTTTTTTTTTAAAAATAGTAATTAAGGATAAGACGTGTTTTAACCCCCAAAAAAAAATGAATAAGATGTATTGTTTTGAAAACCTCACCTCATCGTGCAGTTCCTTTCAGTTTAACATAAGAGAAAACAAGTAAAGGAAACGTTAGCTGAAAAAAATGGGTATTAAAGAAACAAGGTAAGAAAAAATATAATTTTTTTAAGATAAGATAAAATATTGTTTAATATTGCAACAACCATCTTCAAAATTTGGTAATACACTAATAATTGTGGTTTTTTCTTTTAAGACAAGTGATCTTTTAATACTAGGCTCTAAAGGGGTTGGACCGTTGGGTTGGACAATCAGCCTAAGGTGTCAAACAGGTCTAGCCGAATCGCCCGATAAGACACTATTAGTATTTTTGGGTGGACTAGGATGAGGTAATTCGACCCAATGACCTAGGCTGGTCGGATGCCCGTCGTGAGCCATGTCGGCTCGAAGCCCAACAGATCGACCCATTTTTTAAATTATATTTATTTTAGAGAAAAAAATACATAATATTATTATAGCTATATATATTAAATCCATGTTTTATTTATTTATCTAATAGTATATTTTAAAATTCAATGTTTTCTTTATAAATAAAATAATTATTTTGTTTTTCAAGTTTCAATTTTTTAAACGCGAACCATAATCTAGCAATTGGTTATTTAAATGTACTTCAAATAAAGTGATTGACCACTTTTTTCAACAAATAATAAATCTTGTTAGTATATGCATGTTTGTAAAAAAGATTGAAATGAAATTGAAAAAAAATATTACAAAAAATGACAAGATTTGCCTCGGAATTTGTGACGAACCCTACTTCCTGTCTGACATCTAACCAATGTCAGACCCACTTTCCTAAAACGTTTTTTAGCCCTAATTTAAATTAATAAAGACTTCAATTTTGGCAGAATCTCCCTTATAAATTGAATATCTTCCAATTTATAGTATCTACAAACGAGCATAGAAATAATCCCAACTTTCAGCATGCACAAGGTAAAGGCACACACAACAGTTAAGACTATTCAAATGGGCATCATGCCCTCTACCTAAACTCAAAACGAGCAAGCAGACCAGCTAAAGATTAAGTTTTACAACCCAAGAAAAAGGAAAGTAGAGAAAGATAAATGAGGAATTCCTACAGTGCAAACAGCGTCGATGCCTCAACGTGGTGATCTTGATGTCGGATATCTAGAATTTGGGGACGCAAAACAGAAAATGTGAGTGGACGAAAACAAAGCGTTAAACATAATTTATATTCAACATAAATAACCCCCTTCGTTTTAGAAAATAATGCCAAAACACTATCCAACAAAATCCTTTTGCATATGTACATATATGATATATATCATCCGATACTTGAAAATAATTTAATTCAGTATACCTATATCATGACATACGATAAGAAAAACCGATTTAATTAATACCTTTCAAATTCTTGGAAAACAATGTATACTAGTTTATTTAATCCTTATTGTAAAACTGTAAATTTCAACACTACCCAAGTAACCCGTTAATATAAAATATGATCATCAAAACCCAAAATCTTTTTTCCAGCAACTATACCCTTGCAAAATACAATATGCCAAAAAGTTCCAAATATCCAATCTCAATTATGAACTTCATTTCAAATGTTCATACCTGTGCAGTGTACTCTCAATGCACATGCTTAAGAAAGATCAACTTGGAAATAAACTCACATATACGCTTATAGATACACACACACACACACACTTCAACCGGGGAATTATTTAACTAGACCATGGGATAACATCACATTACCCCGTGATTAAGGTTGAGCAGTCCAACCGAGGGACTATTGCTTCGCAGCACACACACCGACAACACATTGCACGTGCTGCTGAAACAAGTCAACAAGTCTTACCCGAGCATACTGCCCCGCCAAGGGCCTACGACACACCCCGCCAAGGGTGCCCAATATCCTTCCACACGTCGGCGACACATCGCACATGCGGGTAACATTTGAATCCAAGTATCAGTATCCCATGGGAGGTACATGTAATGATGCAATTCATAATTTCAATTTTCAAAATCGATCCCGAACAAAAGTGACTAAAATACCCCTACCCCCAAGGGCAAAAATGTATTTGCACAACTAAGTAATTAAATAAAAATAATTTGTTGGGTCGAGGTGTTACAAAAAAAATACAATACATAAGTTGAGCTTGGCGTGGACCCATATCGCCTCGTTTAGTGGCCCAACACGAGTCCGACCAGGTTCCATATTGGATGGAGCAACGAACTCGAGCCAAAATTAATAATTTTCATAAATGAATGAGCCCGATTCGGCCTATTTATTAAAAAAGATGACTCTAAATGGGCCGGCACAGCACGGCCCGTTTGACACCCCTAGCCCAATTCTAGGCTCCCATTGATTTTACTCTATTAGGTATTATGCAAGAGGACATAATTGTAATTTTATTTTGGTCAAAGAAATTGTAATTAAAATTTCGTTTTTATCAACCAAATGCAGTCCTGTAAAACAATATTGGGCAGACCAATCGAAAAATTAATGAAACCAAAATTCCCCTCAATTTGAATGAAATTACAACACTGTTTACAAAAAAACCCAAACGAGTGGCATTAGAGAAATAAGCCGAAGTATCATAGGTCTTCTTCCCCACTTCTGAAAACCCCAGGTCCCTCCAGACTCTCTCAAATCAGCTTTGTGATTTCTCAACCAGAACAAAATAGTAAGCGCTTCTTTTACAAACCCATTCATTTCTTCATTGTTTTTAACATATTTAGCACTTTTTTTGTGTGCTTTCCCCAAGTTGTTGAAGTTTCTTTCTTTAGCTTGAAGAACGATATTTGACTTTGTTTGCTCACTATATTATATTATACTTGTATGGGTCTGTTTTAGCGATTGAAATATATAAATGAATTACAATAATTTTTTAAAATTTTAAATTTTTCTAAAGTTGCATGTTGTGCTTGGGTGAAATTAGGGTTCTGCCTCTCCGTTACGACTTTTTACGAGTGTTTTGCTTTCCATTTTTGTCTGTGATGTTAAAGGTTTCTTTGGGTTTGGGTTGCATGTCTCTAAAGGTTTCGTTGTGGGAGCAGTTGATATAATGTGTTTGGTTTACAAAGTGAATGTGGTGGCCATGAGATTGTCTGAGAATTCTTTACATACTGGCTGGAACCAAATGAAAAAAGAGTTTGGTTTATTTGCAAATGAAATATAATGTTTAGAACAGAGAATCAGTTTACAGAGTTCAATATTGCATATTTTGTAAAATAAACTCAACAATTGTAATGGCCTCAGGCCCTCAGGTTAGTTTTGTAAGTTTAGCATGGACCACCCCTTCGTAGTTGGAGGAACTTTTCTATGAGCTTGGCACACACTGCTGGCCGCACACAATAACTTTTGTTCTAGTTGTGTCTTACAAGTTCTCTCAGTTTGAGAGGTTTTTGAAAATTCTCACGCATTGTGGTGATGTTTATAGTTTATACATATAATTTTTTCCATATGGTTTCTGGTTTCTTATCAATTATTTTGATTGTGGTTCTGGGATTGCAGAATTTGTTGAATTGTTTTCTGATGCGTGAGGAAAATATTTGTATGTATTATTTGGTCATTAAGTAGATGTTTTTTTTAAATAAAAAATCTCCCCCCTTTATTAAGTTGCACTACATAAGTAGGTGATTTTGCGATCTACAATTAAATTGCCAAAATGCAGTTTGCATTATTTTTTGTAATTTGAATATCAATGTGGTACGTAAAAGTGGAGCTAAATGTCACACACTTTTTAATTTTAATCTTTTAAACCGTGTTTTTTTTTCCTCTGTTGATACTAGGGTTTAAATTGGTCTTAACTCTTAAGGTGATACAAAATTGGCAGGGTTCAACTGAATGTGACTAGTGATTATTGCAGACGTTGATGGTTGGGAATTTCACTTTGGTTCTTAGTGGCTTTGGATCTAGACTTGGCTTATCTCAATAAGGAAGCATGCTTATACACAACTAAAGCAGTTTGAGCAGCTCAGGTTCTCCAGATTGGTGATGGATTGCAATAAAGAAGAGGCCATTAGGGCCAAGGGAATTGCAGAGAAGAAGATGCAGAGCAAGGATTTTGTGGCGGCCCGTAAAATTGCTATAAAGGCGCAACAACTCTATCCTGATCTGGAGAATATATCTCAGATGCTTATGGTTTGTGAAGTGCATTGCTCTGCTGAGCAGAAATTGTTTGGGAATGAGATGGACTGGTATGGTATTCTTCAGATTGATCAAACAGCGAATGAGCTAACAATTAAGAAGCAGTACAGGAAGTTTGCTCTCCAACTTCATCCTGATAAAAACAAGTTTGCTGGTGCAGAAGCTGCTTTTAAGCTGATTGGAGAAGCTCAAAGAGTGCTTCTCGACCGTGACAAACGAAGCATGCATGACCTGAAACGCAAGGCTTCTGTGAGAAAACCGACTGTGCCATATCGACCCCCGCAGAAGGCAAGTTGGAATTCGAATGTTGGAGTTCAAAACAACTTCAGAGGTAACTTTTCAAACATTAATCCCCAGAACCAGCAGCAACAGCAGCCCTTTCCACCAGGGTATTCAGATTCCCGCTCTACTTTTTGGACTGTTTGCCCATTTTGTTCAGTTAAGTATCAGTATTATAGAGAAGTTCTTAATAGATCTCTTCGTTGTCAAAGTTGCAATAAGCCCTTCGTTGCATATGACACAAATGTGCCAGGTGCACCACCACCAACTAACTTAAGTCAGCAGGCATTCCCCCAGCAAAAAGATGGTACTAACAAATCTGAAGTGAGATTTCCAGGGAATGCTGGAGCTGATAATTCCAAAGCTGAATCTTTCCGAAAGACAGGTCAAAAGGCAGGTAGCTCTTCTGGTGTTCACTTAGTTAGGGTGACGCGTAAAAGAAGGGGTGTAATAGAATCCAGTGAAAGCTCTGACTCAGAAAGCAGCAGTGAATCTGAAGAGGATATGGTCATTGATGATGCTGTTCTTCAGGCTGGACTGAAATCAGGAATTTATGGAGAGCAGCAACCACGGAGATCTTCACGCCATAAGCAGCAGGTTTCTTATAAGGAAAATCTAAGCGATGATGATGGCATTCCTCCATCAAAAAGGGAGAAGAGGAGTGGCTCGTCGTGTGCCACTGAAGAGGAGGATGAAGACGCATCTAAAGAGGAGGCCTCTAAAATGAGTAATCAATCTGATTGTGCTACTGGCACTAAAGGCGATGAGGAAAGGGTAAAACAGAAAGAAAGTGCTTGTTTTGAAGAGTGCTTAACAAAAAGTGTCGGGGAAACCAAGAAGTTTGAGGCTAAAGAAAGGGTGAAGGTATTTAATTGTGAGAAAAATTCTGAGGCTCATGAGAGTTCTCCATTAGATAAAAGCTCCCAGGAGGAACAAGAAGCAGACCCCTTTTTCTCATTTCCTGATAGTGAGTTCAACGACTTTGAGAAGATCCGGAAAGAAGAATGCTTTGAAGTGGGGCAGGTGTGGGCTATTTATGATACTCGAAATGGGATGCCAAGATACTATGCTAGAATCAAGAAAGTTCACCTTCCTGGATTCAAGGTGCAGATAACGTGGCTAGAGCCAGACCCTGAAGATGATAATGAAATGAAATGGGCTGAAGCAGGCTTGCCATTTTCTTGTGGGAAATTTAGACAAGGTCACTCTGAAACCAGGAAAGATCATCTCATGTTCTCTCATACGATGTCTTGGGAGAAGATTAAAAGTTATTACCAGATATATCCAAGAAAGGGGGAGACTTGGGCCATTTTCAAGAACTGGAGTCTAAACTGGTACTCTGATCTGGACTCTAATCCTAAGCCTAAGTTTGAATATGAATTTGTTAAAATTTTGTCAGACTATGCTGAGGGTGTTGGAATATGGGTTGCACTCTTGGAGAAGGTGAAAGACACTGTGAGTGTTTTCTGTCAAAGACTAAATGATGGGAAAGGTATTTTAAAAGTTCTACCAGGTGAGTTATTGAGGTTCTCCCACAGAGTTCCGTCCTTTATGTTGACCGGTGATGAAGGAGTAGGAGTGCCATCAGGATCGTTTGAGCTTGATCCTGCCTCTTTGCCTTTTGATAATGAAGAAGTTCCTGTTTCTAAAGATCTTAAAACGGAGGCTAGTACTCATCCTAATGGGTTTTCTACATCTCCAGATACAGTCAATGAAGATAGTAATGCTCGCAAAGTATCATCCTCAGAAGGTATTGAAATTCCAGAAGCTGAATTCTACAACTTTGATGCTGATAAATCCCTGGCCACGTTTCAGATTGGTGAGGTCTGGGCATTATATAGTGATGAGGATGGTTTGCCAAAATACTATGGTCTGGTCAAGAACATTGATTCTCGCCGATTAAAATTGCATATTGCCTGGCTTGATTCCAACTCACTGCCAGACAATGTGATTCGGTGGCATGACGAAGAGATGCCCATTTGTTGCGGGAGATTTAGGGTTAAAAGAAGTCCACTCCAGGACTATGATTCTTTCATGTCCTTTTCACATCGGGTAAAAGCACTTCCTGTTAGTAAGAATGAATTTGAAATATTTCCTAGGAGAGGTGAGGTTTGGGCATTGTATAAGAACTGGGCTGCTGATATCTCATGTTCTGACTTGGAAACCTGCGAGTATGACATAGTGGCAGTACATGCGGAAAATGATTTGCAGAGAGAGGTCTTGGTTTTAGAGCGTGTGGATGGTTACAATTCAGTTTTCAAGACTCGAGTGAAAGGAAGATCAGCTGAAATGATGACTATCCCGGAGGTTGAGCTGCTGAGGTTTTCTCACAGCATTCCTTCATTCCAGCTAACAGAAGAGAAAGGTGGCAGCCTGAGAGGCTGCTGGGAACTGGATCCTGCTGCATTGCCCGTTCGTTTCTTCAGTTAGACTTGAGTTGGCAATGTGGACTGGTCTTATGCCTTATAATGCACGTTCCCGGATTCAACCAATGCCTCTCTAGCTTGGGCCTTTTCCCGGAATGCTGGTGTGGAAAATGGAACGATCTGGGAGAAGATTCTTTTGTATTTTAGTGCGACTCAGCCTGCTCAGTTCTGATAAATGGACCAGCCCTCTTTTGTGTGTACTCCGACGAAGGTGCATACGATTCCAGATAATTTTTTGCAGCCTAAGTGTTTTGGTATTTTGGTCTTGGTGTAGAAAGAGGTGGCTCTGCTGGTTTTATGTTGCATATTCAGAATTTCTTGTTTATATAGACCCTTTAATTTTTCATGAACCCTGGCTACTTGGGCTGGACTAAATGACTGATGGTGCTGGAATGTTAACGAACAATGAAAGAACTGAAACTTTTCTTCTGTAACCAGAACCTTGGTTTTTAAATTCCTCTGAAAAATCTCTTTTTCCTAGATACTACTACTGTTCTACTAGCATCTCATGTTTTGATGTTTTACAAAATTAGAGTGCCCCAACCAATGCTTTATTTTGTAGGTATTTTTCCAACAACTTTTGTGGGCCAGCCTCATTTCATCCTAGTTTTGCAAGGGCATTCTCGATATTAAAGTCTTCAACAAATGAACACTTCTGGTACCATGTCCAGCTGCCGCCAGAAAGTACTTGAGGCAATTGAATAGCATTCGATTGATATCACTTCGCATTATAGTTCATGAGTACTTTATTTGCCCCTTCAATCACGTTACATTACACGTGATAAGAGTTTCATATGACGAAACGTAATTGGATGGGGATAGCAAAATATTGGAGATATGTTATTTTCGTGACATGCAAGTTTTTTTCTGCTGAAGCTTTTTAAAGACTTTAATGTAGGGCTTTTAGTTTTACTTCTTCATTCAACTTCAGTTTCTTGAGGATTCGATTATAAACAATGACAGATTTGGCACTCATAATTGTTGACAATTTCGTAGTTAATGTCTAAAGCCAACGACTTTCAACTTTCAATTGAGATTTATGTCTCCTTTTTATTGGTGCTTAACAATCATGTTTTTATTAAATATATTTTAAACTTACCAAAGACACATGGAAGGGCATTTGGTCTAGTGGTATGATTCTCGCTTTGGGTGCGAGAGGTCCCGAGTTCGATTCTCGGAATGCCCCCATGCCCTATATTAACTTTTTTGTTTCTTTTAGAACTAATAAATCGATTTTGGTTTTTGATTTGTCGTTTCGTGGTAAAACTAGTAAATGGTAAATGGTAAATGTGTAGAAAAGTAACAAAACAGAAAAGCACATAGTTGAAGAAGTTACCAACTATCAGTTTCGCCGCTAAACTCTCTCTCCACAAAGTGAAGTGAACAGTGGTGGTCTTGTACTAGTCGCTGATTTTCCCTCCAAAAATCCGACCCTCCATTTACTCGTTACCCCACTATCTTCCCAAATTTCCTTCACCTCCAAATCCCTAAACCCTAAACTCTCTCTCTTTCCTTCCTAATTGAGTATGTTTCTTTACTTACTTCTGTATAATTGCTACTCTAGTTTTCATCGTCGCGACCAATTTTTCTTATTTCTATTTTTTGCCCTTTTGAAATTTTATTGCTTTGTTTTAGGGTTCCTAGTGGATTCTGGTATTCTATTCGATGTGAATTGAAATGGGTTCTCTTTGGGACGAAAACGATGAAATCAAGCCAATGGAAACAAACCCAGTTGTCGATTGTGCCCATACCCAGCCCATTGATAGTCAGATTTCAAGTCCTCCATCTCCTGGTAATCTTTATAGTTATTTTTGTTAAAGTTGTGTCTTTTATGGTAATTTTCTGCGGAATATATAAATAAGGAGCAATTTTTGTTCAAACCCTCCAACTTTTGTCTGTGAGCTTTTCATGGACAAGTCCAAATCTGTTACATGTTTGAGCATATCTGTCACATTCGGTGCATGTCATTGTCAGCATTTACATATGGATGTACTTTAGTATGATCTTCAAGCATGCCAGGATGTGAATGCCGGTGTCTATTGGTTTAGGATTCCCATTGTGGTAAATTGATTATGAGAGAGTTTTCTTTATGATTGACCTTGATTCTAGAATATAAAACTTTATCTTCTTTCTAATGACATGAAAATTGTTAATGAGCTCACCCTCTTTTTTTAAATAATGAAAATTAGATGAAAAGGCCAAATTTGAGGATGCTCATGAGATAGTGCAAGATACTGTGCCTTTTGATGATACTGTTCTAGTTGAAGATGCATTCGAAACTCAAGTGCTTAATCTTGCTGGCGAAACCCAAGTAATGGATTTTGGTGCTGAAACCCAAGTAATGGATTTCGGTGGCGAAACCCAAGTAATGGATTTCGGTGGCGAAACCCAGGTCATGGATTTTGGTGGTGAGACCCAAGTATTAGATGATATAAACTGTGTAGAGAACATGGAAACTCAGTTATTAGAGTTTGAAGATGAAGTTGTCAGTGACACTGACAGTGAAGAGTCGGATACAACTGAAGTTTTTGATGATAACAAGCATCTAACTCATGATGAATCAGTAAGAAGAGGTTCTGGTCAAGTAGTGAATGAGGAGAAGATTTGCTGCACTCCTTTTGAAAATAATGTAAAGGGGTTAATGGAGCAAGCCAATAATTCGATCCATGAGAAACAAAATGCAGGTTTGACCTCTTTAAACGAGTTAAGAATACCAATCTTTCGATTATTATTGTATCATTAAAAAGCTCCATTTGTGGTCTAAAGCTTAACTATGCATGCTTAAATAATCGATGCATTATTCTTTTGCTTTATCTATTATTTCAATGATGCATTTCTGGGAGGGAATGAATTACATCATGGAATGATGGATTGCAAATTAGTGCCTTTTTGTAATTCATTGTATGGGATATCATTCTCTCTTTTTTGGTCGAAATGGGATATCATTCTTTGGTTTTGGCATGCTTGTTCTATTTTTTCATTCATAGGAATTTTTGGAATTCAAATGAACTCTCATTTTCACATTTAAATTCTGCATTCAAATATTATATGCTAATTCTTAAAAGTAAGTTGGGGTTTTATCTTTTAGGGCTCCATGTTTCTACAGAAACACCTGTGGATAAAAGCTCCCCGGAACTGAAACCCGGTATGTACTATCCCACTTCTTTATGGTTAGATAGTGTATTTTTTCAAATCAGAAATTAGAAAAATGTTTATTGATGTAATGATCTTGCTTGGTTGTGTATAAATAAATCCTTCAAACAGTATGTAATCCATCTCAATTACAAATTTTGCCCGACTTATTTTGGATTAAGATGCTGCCAGTTTGTTTAAGCATATTATTGGTTTCTTTTTCAGTCCATTGTTTCTCCATGCCATTGTGGTTCATTCAGAGCACAGATATCTGAGCCTAATTTCTATCGATAATGTTGAATTGATTTTCTAAAAAGCAAAAATAAAATATAAAGGAAACATGGTCTGCATTTATTTTTCAATTGCTTATATCGGAATTTCTGGTGGCATGTCTTCTTGCTCCTTTGGAATTGTAGAAGTATTGGAAATTCAGAATTCAGATTATTCAATTCAATAATATTAATATTCTTATAAAAAAAATTCAATAATATTAATGCACTCCTGATGAGAACTATTATGTCAATCTGGGTTTTTATTTATTTATCTGTCTTCCCATTTTGGCCAGGATCTGTGCATATGCATTTCACCTCAGTCCGTGCCGCATCCTTGCGGGCCTCTGGTCTAGCAGCTCGCTTGAAGGGCACAAATAGTGAGTCTCCTTCTGTTCCAAGTAATAGTCAGTGTTTGGAGCCACTTTCTGGGAAGGATAATGCAGTATCTCTTTTATGGGGTTCCACCATAGGTGGGGAGAAAGTCAACCAGGAACATGATATGGGGAGATGTAATGAGAAAATAAGGAGGTCAACGAATGAGAACAATTGCAGGATTGGTAACTCAACAGCGAGAAAACTTTTTAATGAGGATTCAGATGATGAAGAAAAGGGATTTCCTCATAACAGCAGTAGTGGTGAAGAAGGAGAAGGCTTGCTTCAGTTTCCTTGTAATTTGGCAGGGTTGAGCTATATTGACTCTCAAGAACCTGGTGAATTATCACAGGCTAATGCCCTTGATTTTGTGGATAAGTTCCTCCAAGTTAATGTTGAGGAGTTTGATAAAGAAGTTGACCGTGGAACGTGTGCTGGGGAAAATTCAAAATTTGTCTCAAGTGCAAAAGGGCCACAAAGATTGGCCAAGAAAGCCATTGATAAAAGCATAGTTCAAAATGTAGGCATTTTTGATTGGGATGACAGCCGGGAGAATGAAGAGGGAGGTGATTTTTTCTGCCGGAGAAAGACAGACTTCTTTGGTGGTGGAAGCCATGGCTGGAGATCTCTTCCCCAAGCCCAGAAGTCCAAAGGGAACAGACAGGAGGGCCAGAAGGATCACAAAAAACAAGTACAGGGAAAGAAGAAGAAAATGGGTGTAATTCATTCAGATTCAAAACTATTGTTGCATAATTCAAAATTCGACAAGAAGACAGAACATGAAGATGAAATCAAACATAAAAAGAATCTCGCTAGTGAGTTTGACAAGCAGTTTGACATCAACTCCCCTAGAGGACAGTTGGATGCTAATGTCAAAAAGAACAATGATCCTGAAATGCTAGATGTAGGTATTGATACTCAAATGGCAGCTGAAGCTATAGAAGCATTATTTAATGGTGAAGGAATTTCCAATTGTGATGCTATTAGTGCACTTCCAGATGTTCAAGGAAATCCAAAAAGTTCTCCTGAAGGTTCCATGGGTGAAAAAACAAAGAATACACTTTCTTCAAAGAAACCCTCTTCTCGGAAAAGAGTACTTCTGTCTGATGCAGGGGTTGCTTCTCGAGAATCTCGACAAGCCAAGAAAACTAGGATTGGTGCCAAATCTGGGAAACATTTTTCAATTTCATCTCCAGAATATTCTAAGACTGCCAGGAAGAAGTGTGAAACAGAGTTGGTGATAACAAAATCAAAGAAGGCCAAGTCAAATGCTAAAAAGCACCTTAACATCAATGGGAACAAAAGCTTGGAGAAAATACCTTCTGTCGCTATTGACCTGAGAACAGAAGGATCTATAAAAAGGCATTTACCAGATGTTGGTAATTTTGTACCCGTTGGACGTCAGACTAGACAGTCTATGGTGGTAAATCAGTTACAGAAAGCTGACAAAGTATCAAGTGATTGTGGAGAAGAGTCGAGCTATCAGACACAGAATGTTGCAATTAGGGAAAAAATAATTAGTTTTACAGGTGTTCAGAAGTCTAAAGTGCTAAATGCAAAATCTTCAAAACTAGGTTCCAATAAAACTGGAAAAGTTGGAAATACCAAACCAAGCCAACAGGAGGAGTCAGATTTCAAGTTCGAAGCAGTTAGTAATGGTATTAAATTGGATGTGTTAAACTTTCCCAAAAGAAGAAGATCTCGGCGAAATATGTCCATTCAGGTTTATGGACCCAATAACTCAGATGGTCCATCTGAGCCATCTGTTCAGGCAGACAAAATTGGACAACGTGTCAATAGCCACAAAAGGTTGCAGAGTGGTGCGAAAAACATTTGCAATGATATAAAGTTGACAAGGAGGACGCGATCATCTACATGTGGAGACCAGAATTTGGATGGAAAGTTTGCTCGAGAAATTTTAAAAGGAGGTCCTGGGGAAGCTCCCCTTCATTGTAATTCTTCTCATAAGGATGGGAGAATGATATCAGAGATTATAACTGGCAAGAGGGTAGTTGGGATCTCTGACAGGAAGAGTGATGCAAATTGCTCTTCTGCTACTAAAATGTCGGACGAATTCCCAAGAGAAAACTGTAAACCATCTGATTCATCATGTACTACTCCAGTTAACAATAAGGTGCCTGTCAATGCTGCATCTCCCGTTTGTATGGGCAATGAATATTTCAAACAGACATGCAAGAGGAGGCTGTTAGGGTCAAGTCTTTTGAAAGAAATCCGTGGCCTAAGTGCAACTGTGTGTGAACCAACTTCAACACCAGAGTTAAGAAAGAGGAGAGATATGACTGATGTTCGAGTATTGTATAGTCACCACTTGGATGAGGATATAATTAAGAAGCAGAAAAAGGTACTTTGTTAATTAGTTTAGTCTAAATATAAACTCTAAAGTAATCTTATCTGTTGATCTTTGTCTTGTAGATTTTGGCCCGACTAGGAGTTTCTGTAGCATTGTCTATGACAGATGCCACACACTTCATAGCAGATCAATTCGTGCGTACGAGAAATATGTTAGAAGCTATTGCTTTTGGGAAACCAGTGGTGACACATTTATGGCTCGAGAGCTGTGGACAAGCTGGCTGTTTCGTTGATGAGAAAAGTCATATACTAAGGGATAATAAAAAGGAGAAGGAGTTTGGATTTAGCATGCCGGCATCATTAGCACGTGCATGCCAGCATCCACTTTTACAGGTAAATATTATGTTTATGTTGGTTTGACCAGATTTATTAGCTACTTATTCTGCAGTTCTGTTAACACATGAGTTCTGCAGGACCGTAAAGTCTTCATCACCCCAAATACAAAGCCTGGTAAAGAAATAATTTCAAATTTGGTCAAAGCAGTCAAGGGCCAGGTACAGTCTCCTATTTCATTTTGTAAAGCTGGATTTATCTGTTTTGCAGATTTTTTAAGTGTCTTAAAAAAAAACTTTTTGATAATAAAGAACAGATTTTTTTTTTCTGCAGTAGAAAAAACAGAAATTAAGCTCTCTCTCTCTCTCTCTCTCTCTCTCTCTCTTCATGCATGTATACTTTTTATTATTTTTCTTATCAGATATTTTGGGTGCCATTACTTCCAGCAAACTTTAGGTTGAGTTGGTTTTGATGTTATTTGAATTGTCCCTTAGGCTGTGGAGAGAATTGGTAGATCAACTCTGAACGCTGATAAAATTCCAGATGATCTATTGGTTCTATCTTGTGAGGAAGATTATGAAATATGCGTGCCTTTACTTGAAAAAGGTTAGTAGCAATCGTCGTTATGTCAAAAGTATCTATAGGAATAGAACTGATTGTTGTGGCACTGCTGTATACTTGCAGGAGCTGCAGTTTACAGTTCAGAGCTACTATTGAATGGGATTGTTACTCAGAAGCTGGAGTTTGAAAGGTTGGTTTTATTTCCAGGGTATCACTTTTACTATCAGAGAATAATATCTTTTGTTCTGGTCGAGAGGGAAAATAACAGATTAAATGGATGTTTATAATTGTATTCAATTGGTTTCATCCTCTCCCACAAAATTTTATTTTATTTTAAAAAGATTATTGGTTTTGATTCCTAATGTTCATCCCTAGCTTGGCGAAGACTGGAGTTTATGTTTGATGGATTCTTAACCTTGTTTCCCTAACACATTTTGCAAAAAAATTGGACAGGCATCTCCTCTTTTCCGATCAAGTTAAGAAAACCCGTTCTACCATATGGTTGAAGAAAGATGGCAATAAGTTCCTGCCTGTAACAAAAAATAAATAAGGTGAAACATTTTTGTTTTCTCAGTTTCCCCTTTTCTCCTCCATATGGTCACCCATTTTTGTTAGCTGCTTTCCTAATTGACTTGTTTTTTATTTTTTTCCTTTATTTTTTTTCATGTAAAAATATATATGCTGTGCATAAAAAGTGTAAATTTTTCCGTCTTTATTCTCCCCTATTTACTGGGTAATGTAGCTAGTTAGTGGTCAATGTTGCAAATCGTGTAATTTCAAACTTGATGTATCGAAGCCATGGTTCCTGGCACTAATCGATTACTTTACTTAAACACAATTTGGTACCTTTAAAGGATTGAGCTCTCGTTTTCTCTCATGTAAGATGATATTAAATCATGGTATACATTATGGAGTTATGAAGAAGCAAACCCACTATTAGAATTCTATAGTTATGGCATTATCTAAGGCCCTTAGATGAGGTCTTATCTTTTAACTATTGGATCAAATTGATTAGCCGTTGGATTCACTTGTTAAGAGATATGACATCATCTAAGTGCCTTATATAAGGCCCTCACTATAGGACTTCACCCACTAAAGCTTGTTGAAACTTGTAGAGGGTTCGTCCTTCAACCAACCCAAGATTTGACCATCTATTGGATCCTGATTAATGACCTTGATAATACTACCCACTAGGGGAAGAGATGAGGAAAATGGTGCACTTTTGCTCAGAATTAAAATAAATAAATATAAAACAGCAAAAGCAATTGGCCAAAAAACTTGGATCTTACAGGCTTCATCTTTATATAATACAAAGCCCTGTATACTATTAGTTAAATTTGGCCTGAGTAATGGATGTACACTAATTTGTTAACAATTGGCCAACACAATGCAAGCGATTCCTTGTTTGTACCAGGATTCAGTCATACTGGGCTGGAGTTTTGATTTTGTGCAACTTGAACTCTCCAGGTGAAATAGTGCATATACAATGAGTTGAGGCTCATGGCTATACCAAAACCCAATACCGAAGCAATCAATATTGAGTAAATAGCCATCAGATGAAGCTGAAAGAGATAATAAAAAGGTTTAGTTAACAAGACAAGATCTAAATTCAAAGGAACATCTGAATCAAGTAAGGCCCTGATGATAATGGAAGCAAAAGCGGAGTAAAATAATCAAGCACTTGACATTAAGCTACTTTGGTGGTCAAGATTTCAGATAAATTGTGGAAAAAAGCAGCCGCACTAAGCAACACACACATAGAAATCATGGAGCATGTTGATGACATGGAGAGAAGCAAATTTATTTTTACATGAAATCACATTAGACAACACCACTTACTACGGAGTAGAGCAGATGGACGAGAATGGCCACAAGTGCAAACTCAAGAGCTGCATATGTCCATATATACTCCTTGATTGCTGCAAATTGGACAAGCAAACAGTGAGAGAGTTATAAACTATAAAGAGAGAAGAGAACTAGTACTTTCAGAGGCTCGTACCAAGGATGATGGAAAATATGGATGCCAAGAGGCCCAATGTAAATGCAAATGGTGCTGCAATAACAATCGCTTGAGTTTTCAAGTCACCAATCTACACAAAGCGAAAGAGCAGAATTACCATGCTTATGCCAATTATTACAGAACCTTTTTTTTGGTTGAAAAATTATTACAGAACTTGAAAATATAAAGATGCTCGATAAAAATTGCTTTACTTTTGCTAATCATGATTAATTACAACTTGAACCAGTTCTGTCTCTACTTTCAATGTGTGTACTTTTCGGGACGCTGTCATTGCTCAGACAGTTTCTAGACCATACAAATGAAGAGAAAAAAAATTTCATGACACCTGGAGCCGCATGTTACGTGTTCTTACACATTGTCTTGTGTAGTGCTGCGTACGGTTTAATTGCACATAATCAGACTGGATTATTTTGAATTTAATTTGAGATTGGATGATGTCAAACTCAACATGAGACATGAATAATTCCAGTTTAGTGGAAACCAAATAATTTGTTCTTAAAGTTTCTTCAATAGAAGAATGGCATACCAGTAGCTGCTCAAGGAAGAAGAAATAGCATATTGTGCTAATTAAGACCAGTACCACAAAGTCCTGCCAGGCACTGCATAAAATTATGATTTAATTAGCTATAAAACGTAAATAGAAGAAAACTATCATATGCTTGACAAAATTGAATTCTATAAATAAAGTACAGGGGTGACTTGCTAAAAAAGAAAACCCTACAGCAGACATTATCAACTGCCTATTGATAAATCAATGACGTGGCTAAAATGGCTGTAATTTCTCTGCAAGATAAGAAATATGTGGATCCAAACTATACGATTTGGATCATCTTCTGGCACTTAAGATGGAGAAATCTATTTGGACATCCATGAAATCATGACTGACTGGAAATGGACGCATCATATAAAGGTTTCTATCCTTTTTTTTCTTTCTTTTTTCATATATCTTTATGATGCACAACCTTTAATAGTCATGATACCATGAATCTCTAAATAGATCTCAATCCCACAATATCTCACCTTATCGTTTCTGGACGCAAGCTCTGTTGATTGTGCTCCTGTCTGGTACCCCTTTGAACAGAGCTCTGCACCCGAAGTAAGGTTACAGGTAAATTCTGAACCTCTTTCCCACATACATCACATTTCTTGTTTCCTTTTGTGCTAAACCACTTAATGGCACACTCTTCATGCACAAGTCTGAGAGCACCTTTGCAAAAGCATTCCATTTTGAGTGTATTTTGTTCTTCACATACATCAAGACATATCCTGCACACTGCTTCTTCTTCTGGAATTTCTTCATCATTGGTCTCCTCCACTGGAACTGGAGTTATTTGATCTGATTTGCCAAAAACAAAGTTAGAGAGGATTATATACAGTGCTATCATTTTACAAATCTTTCCTAACTTTTTCCATGGGGCCAAGCGCATGGCTCGGTGAACCACTCTGCCAAACCAAACAGGATTCAGAAGCATCTCATTTGAGTCTGATCCATTTTCTTAACCAGAAATGAATGTAACTAGATCCCAACGGCAAGGAGAGAGAAAAGAGGAATACATAAGGCAATCAGTAGAAAGAAATTAATGAGAAAACCTTTGAAGTTATAGGATGTTTATCTTTAGCTGACTCTATACCCTGAAAGATGGAAATTCATCCAATCTTACAAATATATAAGCTGCATGTGCAGTGCAGCATGAATAAGAAACTAAAACAGCAGATTTACCACCTACCATTACTAGGATCTGTTTGGGTCTGCTCATTTCGGGTAGCAAAAGATACCGATCTTACAATGACAATATTTCGTCCAGGCACAGACAGGGACCTTGAAACTGTGGCCTGAACAGTTTCTTTCTGCACAACATTAACCCGAAGTACATCAGATTTTTCTCAGTTAGATGAGTTTCAGATTTACAAACCATCACATTAAAAAGGGAAAAATTTGGGAGAAGCACAAAGATTCAGATATCTTTTTCTTTTTCATAGAGATATAGTAGTTTAATGGCGAAATTGAGCTGAATTATAATATAAAACTATTAAGAGATACTCTGAGTATCTAAAGTGGAAACATAAATCACATTTCATTTGTGGGATAATGAATGGTCAGACATCATTCTTGGAAACAGCATTTATGGGATTAAAAAAAAAATATATCAACAATGTCAGTTCAATCATTGATAATGGTTTCTGTCTGGCAAATCATGAGAAAAGTGGAATTATCTTTGTTGCATGATCATTTTTATACAAATAAGTTCATGTCAAACCTCAAAAACTAGGGAAAACTCTAGAATGGATGACCACTTACATGTGGCTTGTGCACTTCATTATACATCCTCGCAGAGATTGGTGTAGAAACAGAGGGGGACAAATTTGACGCCGGCGTAACAGGAAGTGAGGTACATCTTGCCCAAGGAAGAGCTGATGCAAAATTGGCTATTGTAGGACTTTCAGGAGCTTTACTGGGGTCTGTACTAAGGAGGAAGCTTTTCTCACCATCTGGTAGAGTAGCTTTTTTCTTGAAGCTTAAACCCCGGAAGAGGCCACCTGATAGTGAGCTACCCTTAGAGGAGCCTTGAGACTGGAGTAAACCCTTTCCGCTGCGGCTACTGCCAAAAGCCGCAGGCCTTGGGGGTATTTGAAGTGATATGTCTGGGCGCCTCCCAGCGGGTCCTGGGTCTGTAGCTTCTTCCTTCACATTTTCGGGACCAGCCTGCATAAAACAATTATCTAACACTACTTGTCATTTGGCCTATAAGCTTTCATAAGATTTCTTATATCACTCCAACAAACTCAAATTTTTTATACAAAAGGAAAAACAACCCATATTTCAACAGTGGGTGGGAGGGTGTGCCCATTGCACAATTCAGCCAAATGGCTATAAAGACCATACTGATTTTAAAACAATACAGATCTGCAATAATAACAAAGGTAACTATAAAGCAGTTACATAACACAATCAAGATCTGCAAAAACTAGTTAAGGAAGGCAAAGAAGAATATAACAGTTTGAAATCAGTTCCAATAAATAAATAAAAACTAAAATTAAACCAGTGAAATGAGAAACTGGACACCCATAAACTTCATTCTTAATGCTATCAGATAATGATTCATCACCTGAAAACCAACCACCAAAGACAAAAATAACTATGATCCAGCTCTAATTTAAATACAGCAGCAAACCAAACAGATAGTATTTGCAAAAATGGAAAGAAAGAAGAAAAGGGATGCCCAGTGAACCCAGTTGGTTTCTTGAGCTATATCAATGGAGATTCAAGCCCAAATCTTTTTTTTTATAAAATGAAGAAGGGGGGAAAACCCCAAGAATTCAAGCCCAAATCTTTCAAGAACAAACAACAAAGCATAAGCTGCTTGCACACAGCTCCACAAGTAGTAAATGCAAACATTGTAACACACAAATATAGTGAGAGGTAGGGAAATTAAGAGATAAACCTGAGCAGGAGGAGCTTCTGCAGCTCCATTGCTCACTGCTTGAGTGGCTTGCATTGTTCTTATTAAAAAGATTACCCAGAAAATAAAAAAGAATAACAAATCTGAAACAGATACTGAGGAATGAAAGATTTAAGGAAATAGGGAGATTGATGATGAGCAGCGGAGGTTTTTTTATTTTTTAATTTTAATTTTAATAATAGGAAATGTTATAAGGAGGACGCTGGTCTGGTCCGGTCGCGTAGAAGATGACGCGAAATTTGTTTGATATCTCCAGAGGCTTTCTTCTCGTTGCCGCATTCACTTCCCCACTCGCGCTCTTTTTAGAAACTCTCTTACTCGCTTTTAAGGGCCCACTTCTTTCTTGCATAATTTGCATTTGCATTTTCTTTTTCTTTCAATATGATATGTTCATTTTTTTTACCAAATAATTTGTTGGTGTGGTGATATTTTTCTTTCAAAATTAAAAATATTCCAAGTTAATCGATGCATGAACATTAGAGTATCACCGTTGAATGATTCTGATTTTTAGCTTCTTAATGTTTTTTTTTTAATACAAGTGATAATATATAACATACTATTAAGATATCACGAGGGTTTGAACTTGAGATCACTGATTTACAAGTTAATGTCATTCTCTACGAAATTCACTGATTTCTCATTGTTGAGTAACACATACATAATTAAAAAAATATATGCAAATTTCGCATTATAATTCATAATTCAATACCTAAAAATACATGAATTAGATTAATTAATTAATAGCTGAAAGTATGTGGATTGCATCATTCATGAGATGAGGGCAACTATCCTACTTGATTGTAGTTATGAGTTGGCCCATCGCAATTAATTTCATCATCATCGTCGTCAACACCATTTGCAATTCATTCAACACACAAACGAAACAAAAGAAAAACAAAGCAGCACACAATGGATCTTTTCGCTACCAGCCTCCAACAAAAATCCATCAGTTATAGAATTGTTCACAAGCTAGCTATTATTCTCGTGTGCATAGCACTAGCAGAAATTCACATGCCATGGAAGAATCAGCTACACACCCTTCATTATTCAATAATTATTTATTGAATAATGGGACAATAATCAACTCCACCATTCACGATTTGTTAAAAATTATAGGTTCACTTAGTGAGTAGACTAGAAATTCAAACTCAAGACATCGTTTAATATTGAGAAAAATCTTAGTACCAAATTAGCTATAAAATAAAACATTAAAATTGAGCATCGAGTTATAATTTGGGGTTGAGTTGTGTTTCACAAACTTAGCATATAATTTACGTGTTAAAGTTTAAGTCGGGTTATTTTTGGATGGGTTTGGATGGATCAAATCCAAGTTAAAGACGGTGATTTTTTGGATATTATCAAATGTAGTTTGATGCAGGCATGTGTTAGGTCAGTTGGTCAGGACAGTGAGCTAGGTCAGTTGAGATCCACCAAGGCAAAAATACTATAGATGCAATATATAGAAGGGAAATTAATCCATTTTATTCTATTTATTCCAAGAAAAGGATTCAACAATCACTTAGCCAAAATCAAGTAACTTTTCATACGTTATTGAATAGAAGTAGTGGTCAAATATGATCATTTTCTTCTTGAGAGCCTTTTACTATTTTTTATCATATGAGAGTTAGAATTAATTTCAGTTTATTTGGTTAGGGCAGTGAGCTCGTCCGCGTATATTCAAGTTCAAATTCTCCTCTCAGTAAAGTAGATTAATTTAGAATAGTTTAGACTATCGCTTGTATAAAAATTAAAAAAAAAATTAGTTCGACTTTATTTTATTTTTTGTTCAAATGTTGTTATAATTTTTACTTTTAAAATCGCACCTCTCCTTAAAAAAAACTGCAACCCAAAACGCCAGGCCCATCTCGAAGTTCCTGAGTCCAAATCCAAACTCCAAAACGCAAAACTCTCTCGCAGGTAGAGAGACAGAGTCTTCTCCACCAGAACTCCGTCTACTCTTGAGCTGTGTAAATCTATACTCCCATTTTTGCCTTTTAATTCTTTAGCAAACATGCCCTTATTATAATATGCTTATTGAAATCGAACTTTTGATTTTTTTTCTTTGGGTTCTGTATGTGTCGTTCTGTAGTGAAAATGAAGTTTCTGGACTGGTATGTAAAGATTGCCCTCGGGTCGGCTCTGATTGGAGCTTCCATGGAGTTTTTCATGATCAAAACCGGCTTCTGTGTGAGAACTCTCCTTTTCACTCCTTTCCATCTTTACCCAAATGCTTCTTTCTCCTGATTACTATTGCTTTGCTGCCTATTATTTCTTCTTCCTTTTTTTTTTGGGGGGGGTGCAAGTGTCTATCTACCCCTGATATTTATAACTGGAGTTTGCAATTAACTGTTTGGTAGAGGATTAAGTTCATCTTAAATTTAGATTTTTTTCCCCTTCTTAGAATTGATTAGATTGTGATTGTATGGTGCAAATTCATGTAATTTGATAAATATTACAGGGTTGTTCATAACTGTTATAATGTATGAAAGCAAAACATCAGACTTGTATTAGGGAATTTTGAAATTGGCTGAGATGGCATTATATG
This sequence comes from Prunus persica, assembly GCF_000346465.2. Lineage (NCBI taxonomy): Eukaryota > Viridiplantae > Streptophyta > Magnoliopsida > Rosales > Rosaceae > Prunus > Prunus persica. The sequence continues at coordinate 11,320,245 of NC_034009.1, forward strand.
TGCATTTCTATATTCAATGTTAGATATAAATAATATTGGTGGTTGAACTGAACTTAGATGAGGTTTCACATTGACACGGTTTTTATTGATTTTTTGGACCCTTTGTATTGGCACTTTTGTTGGTGCTGGTTATTCCCACTTGGAGTTCGAACTTGGGGAACAACAGTTTCCACTAAATATTTCCTTTGATCTGTGTTGCTCCCCATTTGAGCCCTTGTTGCAGTGCACTTGGACTATGGTTGGGCCCTCTAAGTTGTCCTTGGCCACCTCTACCCTCTTCTCACCTCAAGTGTCTCCTGTCCTAACCATTTGTTTTTCTTTCAGCAAAAGAACAAACACAAAAAAAAAAATATCCACTCTCTTTTGGCCCATCTTTACAAGAAACTAGTTACCTTTACATGTTAATGTTGTTTCTAACAAATGTCCACTTTTGTTGCTTGGCTTCATCTAGTCGAATTGTTCTGTGCCACATTTACCAAAAGGGTGCCTATTGCATTCTCTCTTATCATTTTGATTTTGTTGTTGCACAATCTAATTCTTAGCCACACTCTTTCTATGCGGGCAGATGACAAAGTAACTGTTTTGGAGTCAGAGAAACGGGCTTGGGAGAATTCACCGGAGGCTCAGGCAATCAGAGATGCTCTGAATCCTTGGAAAAATCGTGATGCAGAAGCGAGGAAAGAATCCTAAGTTGGATGGTAGCATGTTCATAAGGTTTGTTTAGTATTGCATGTTAGTAGTGGGAATCTAAAGTACTTTGTACAATGCAATCCATTTGCTTGGTACGACATACAATATCAAGAACTGTGACTGTTTATAGTCGTGATGCAATTGAGGATTCACAGTTGCTAGCGGACTCTAATTGACTGTCTTGTTAGTTAGTGTTTTCCTATTTTTCCACAACTTATGGCTGGTTCATGATCCTAAACCATTTTTGTTGGGGTGTCATCTGCCTTGTGTTGTTTCAATATCTGTATTAGTATCTATAATAGTAATACAGATCACAGATTTTAATCTTTTGACTTGGCCATTGGTTTCCACGATTGATTGATTTGGACTAATATCTCTACGAAGTAGGAATGGTAGCTGATAGTATTAGAATCTGTTTATGAGCTCAGCTTGAACTATGCCTGGAAAGTGAATATAACCTCTGATATTTGACAGCATGAGATAATTGAATTTTGAATATCTTGTTTATCATGGTAAAACATCTGATTCTAGTTTTTATTTTAACTCCATACTGCACAAGATTTTCTGTAAACAGGTTTGGTATATCAAAAAACTGAACAGTGTTTTTGTGACTCTGCAGGAAGAAGATAACATTATTAGCATGGGATCATTCTGAAAATACTGACAAGAAATTTCACTGTTTCTTCTGAGTAGAACAAAGTGAGAGATGACCTTGATCAACCTGAAACTTATTTCATTCCTCCGATTTCTGTAATTTCTATTCTTGTTGTCCTGGTTACTTGATCAACAATTTTGATTAATATGTTCATGTAGCCTTTTCGATTGGTTCTTGTAAGCAACTACAGTTCCGAATGATTGAAAAAAAAGTTCTGTTACTCGTAAACCTTTAGCATGTGTGCCATGGCTATGAAGCTAAAACCTTTGCGCCATGGAAGAATAGCTTGTACTATCTGGCCGACATTTTTATTGCCTCTCTAAGTAAATTCAGGGTGTTCAATCAACCTGACTGTTGCTTTGATAATTGCTACTAGTAAAGGAGAAAAACTTGTATGCCCTGGTTGTATGCACAGGTTGTCTCTACCTCTCTCTCCTCACGTGACTTGTTTTTGTACAACTCATAATGTGCGGCGACTTTGTAATGCGCTAAAATGAAATTGGAAATTGAGTGGCTAAAATTTTGTCAAGTAGTCAATAAAACTAGTCACTTACCAACCTCATAAATTTAAAGCCACACGATATCTTGAAGATGTAAGAAACAACACGTCCTGAACTTAAAAACAATTCTAAAAGATCATATGAAAGCGTGGTAGCTTGACACTGAAAACGGGAGTCGGAACACTTGAATGCTTGTCGGCATACCCCAAGATTTGGCAGTGCGTTTTCAATAATCTATAATTTACTTTTGTGCTAATGGAAATTAGCACCTGAGCTTAGGGAGTAGGTTAGCTAGTCAGATAATGAACCATTAAATTGATTATCAATTTGTCCAAATTAAAAATTAAAAAAATTGGTATTGGTTATCAATTTATCCAAACAAAAAAAAAATTGGGATTATCAAACCCACTTTAAAAATAATCATGAATATGAGTCCTTCGTTCCGTTGCTGTTTATTAGTGCCTTTACCGGTATCTATTAATCAATAATAAATATCATGTATCATATTTATCGATCACATCATTCATTATATTTTTCACGTGAATAAAATTTATCTGCACAAATGAATTATATCATGCAGACAACAATTTGATTAGATTTAAAATTAATTGGCAATGGAAAGAGAAATCCAAAATCTTATGCGCAAGATTTTATTTTATTTTTTAAGTCCAAAATGAACAGTTTGGGAAAGATGAGTGGATGGATGACAGAACCCACCACCAAATTGGAATGTCAAGCGAGAACCTACCACATTTTGACCAAATAGGAGTGAGAAGTGCGTTTTGTCACTGTTGCATCTACAAACAGGGAAAAAAAAAAAGAGGAGTTTTTGAACTATGGCCCTATAAGAAAGAAGCATTGCATAGGCAAAGATCAAAACACACCTAAATTTAACTACCACAGAGTAAATATTCAATTCAATGAAAAGCAGTGAAGATTATGGATTGCAAGGAGGGTTTTGTTGATGTGTCTTGCTTCTTTCTATGGGAAGGCAGTGCAGATTCAGAGGCAGATCATCACACTGGCCCTCTGAATGCAAACAACAGCTCTAAAATAGAAATAGCACTTGAAGCTGAGGATGCAGAGTCATGCAGCTCTGGCACACTTAGTGATCATGCATTTGGTGCTTGTGAGGCTCTTGATAGTTATTGTAAGAATGCCGAAGAGCGTCAGCAGAGTCGGTGTAGTAGCAAGGTGGGGCTGCAGTCAGATGCAGGCTCAGGTTATGAGGAAGATGAAGAAGAAGAAGTGGAATCAAAGATGGTTTGTCATGTTAACAAAAGCATGGATGAGATGGAGGAGGATAGGCTCTTTTGGGAGACTTGCATGGCAGTAGGGTACCCATCATCAAGTCCTTAATTTGTAATTACTTTTGATTGTATACCTCCTCTGTCTTTCTTAATTATTAGAGACATAATTTAAGTTTCGTCCAAAGATGCATGAGATATTACAGTTAGATATTGTTAAGATTTTTGAGAGACGGTCCAGTAGCTCACTACGACCAATTGTTTTATCAAGTTTTCGGTGGAGATTTCGTCATCCTCTGTCATTGTTCATAGGCTTTAGAAGCATACATAATTTAAGTTTTGTGTTAAAGATGTAGAGAAAATGTCTTAAGGTGTGTTTGCATGCCCTTTCTGGAGCTTTCATCAGTGATCTATGTAACTGTGATTATATATGTCCAATTAAGAAAGATGTATCCTTGCCATTGTGTTTTGGATAGAGTTTTATGCACTACTCTTACCTTTTGGTTGAAGATTTATTGGAGTTTCTCAGGCGCCATCCAAAAAAAAAATAAAGAAGTTCTCGAAGGTTTGATTATTCGGAAGCTATATATCCTCAAACCAAAGAGAACCCCCTGCATATATTACGCTTTGAATGAAAGTGATTTGGAGTTCAATCCATAAGGTATGCTTTGGCGGCATCTATATCTTCCCCTGAAGCAAATGCGGCCACTACGGAAGTAAAAGAAAAACATCACAAGAGTAATTAACTTAAATTAATTGACTATTATTTGGTTTTCGTGGTAGCTATCTCCATTTAATTTGAGAAAATTTAACGTTCGACTCACATGAATATAAGAAGATTTGTTGGTATAAAAGTCCCACGAAATTCGTATACCCTTTGAATCCTAAAAGAGTAAATTGATTATATACCAAATCGCATGGTATCGCAAAATTCATTTCCAGATTTTAGTGGATCCTTGTTCAAATGGAAGTGTGAACATGGGTAAAGAAAAAAACAAGCCGTCCTTATAATATAATGGTTATGGCCGTCCAGGTTTATCTGAAACAGAGACCCAACCATTTGCTTTCTTTTTACTCTCCCTCATTTGTGCACAGATCTCTCCAAAAACATACATTGAAATTAATTATATATTTGTATATTTAATTAGTATCACTATGCCATTGCCAGCCATCATGAATGTTATGTCTTCTGTAAGGCAACAACAGAAGACAACCAAGATAGTCGACCTAGGGACGTGCAAAATCATGTACTTAATTATATGTAAGAAGCAAGACCTTGAACTACGTTGCAACATTGAAATTTTGTCACCTAACTAAGTTCAATCGCATGTAGTAATGTAAATTAATAATTGCAAATGTCAAACTCATTAAGATATTTGCGCTCATGTTCACTTCATGAATCGAGGATGTTAGGAATATAGAAGAGAAGGAATGAGTACAAGATCAACTGCTCTTTTCTAATCAATCTACTTCCGAGATTTTTCAAGTATTGGATTATATATAGATTTTAACGTGGAACCTAGATAGTTTTTTTACTCCTTATGCGTTAGTATTGAACTATACATAAATTCTTATACTCATTAAAGGTAACCCATTTCTTTTGGTCAAAGCCTTGGTTCAATGAAGCAAGGGGCAAATGATTAATTAGTAGTTGACTTAGCCAATCATATACTTCAATTATTCAAAATATATCATGAAGAGCATTACCCTTAGAAAAGAGAACATTCAAATAGGTTTTGAATGGATTAATTATAGCACAAGGAAACCAAGAATCAACTTCGAAAATGGGTTTGCGACTACTATATATATAGAGTCTTGCTGCTTTTGAGATTGCATATTCATTCAGCTAGCAGAAAACAAACATTGGCATTGCTTCCTGCAAGACCATACTCAAAATCATGAGGCTTGTCAATTTAAATGTTGTGTTTCTTTCTCTTCTTGTGCTCATAGAGGTTGTTAGTGTTTGCAATGGACGTGTCCTGAGCCCGGCCTTCTATCGCAAGAGCTGCCCTCAAATTGGAAGAATAGTGAGGAGCATTACATGGAGCAAGGTTGCAGCAAATCCTACCTTGGCAGCCAAGCTTCTAAGGCTCCACTACCATGATTGCTTTGTTAGGGTATACTTAATTTTAAGCACTATCACTTTATACATCATTAACACTTATAAGTAGATAATACACGTCACTAATTATATACTAATTTGTACGTATGTGACGTCTCTTAACGTTGTTGATTGAATTGACTTTAGCGGACAGTCAGTTTAATCTACGGTTCACAATGACCTATCATGCACCCTTCATTAATTTTTCCTACATGCATACCTATGTTGTTTGTTTGTAGGGATGTGATGCATCAATATTGATAGACTCAACGAGTGGTAACACGGCGGAAAAGGATGCAATACCAAACAGGTCCATTGGAGGTTATGATGTTATTGATGAAATCAAAACCAAATTAGAAGAAGAATGTCTCGACATCGTCTCATGTGCTGATATTGTTGCCTTGGCTGCCAGGGATGCAGTTTCTTACCAAGTACGTGCCATGCACACTAAAATCATTTCTAATTTTATGAAGAAAAAAAATACATTTAAGTGCACAGTTACGAAAATATATATATATATATATATATATATATATATATCATGTCATATAGTGTTACGAATCCACACATTATTTTTTTCTCCGTCTTCTTTCTCTTGTAAGATTTCATATCCTTCATGGCGCTTGTGCAGTTTGGGAGGCCCATGTGGCAGGTTTTGACCGGCAGAAAAGATGGAAGAGTCTCACTTGCCTCAGAGGCTTCAAGGGACTTGCCCTCCGGAAATGCAAACTTCACCACCCTCCAACAGCAATTTGCTGGTCTTGGCCTAAACATCATAGATCTTGTCGCCTTATCAGGTATATATATATATAGATATAAGTTATATAACAAGCTAGACAGATATAAGAATCTGAATTCCGCTTTCAAAAATGGTTTAAACTAACTGATCAGACTGTGTGACAAAAGAAAGTTAATTTCAAAATTTTGTAGGGGCACATACAATTGGAGTGGCACATTGCGCTGTATTTCAAAGGAGACTGAATGCGACAGGCAAAGGTGACGCCGACCCTTCACTTGATCCAGAATACGCACAGTTCTTGAGAACGCAATGCACCACCCCGCCTAACCCGGCGGTCGCAGTGGCATTGGACGCCAACAGCTCAGTTTCCTTTGACAGCCATTACTTTGCGGGTTTGAGGCACAACAAAGGGCTCTTGAGATCAGATGCAGCCCTACTCACTGACCCACGTTCGGCTAGAGTTGTAAAAAGCTTTCAAGGGTTCCACGTTTTCATGGCTAACTTTGGGCTTTCAATGAAGAAAATGGGTGCCATTGGTGTCAAAAAAGGTGCCCGGGATGATGGAGAGATTAGGAAGAATTGCAGGGTTGTTAATGCAGCTAATTAAGATTAAGATATCTTCATTAATTATATGGTCTATTATTAATTGTCACCTCTGTAATGTCATATAGTTTGCTCTTTTTTCTTTTTTCTAATGGGAATAAATAGGTAGGGGCTTGGTCGTTGCAACTCAACAAAAAGCTGTAACACTCGATCGAACTTAATAAAATAAACATCCTAGAAAAGGGTATATTTATAGTTTTCGAAAATTGTTGCATAGAGATATTTTGATCTAAATGACGTTATTTGTATCATATTTACTGATCGCATTACTGATTATATCTCTAATATTAGAAAGAGTAATCAGCAATATGATCAGTGTTGATGCGTCACAGTTTTAATTTGCAAAGAGAATTTAGCGGTTGTATGGCCACCAGGGCAAAGAGATTTTCCGACCAAGGAAGAGGGGCAAAGAGAATTAATATTAACCGCTTTTACCAAACTCACTCACGTGCAAAAAAAAAAATTACCGAACTGCCTTTTCACTCTCAAAGGCCAAAGGCAATATCGTTTCCCTTAATTTCCCCTGCATGGTTAATTTGCATGTTGTGCCTCCTCCTCACCAACACTGTCAATGGGAAAGAAGAAGAATAAAAATGATCAAGAAGCCAAAGTAAGATTCTATATTTCCAATTATTTCACCATTAAAATCCAAATTCAAAATTACAAAATTAATTATTACATTTCTTAATTATATATATATAGGTAATTGTGGCAGAATTCAGCGTCTCAATGCACTGTAATGCATGTGAAAGAACCGTTGCTAAAACTCTTTCCAAACTCAAAGGTAAATTACTTGTACAATTCGATCTTCATCTCTTCTTAAACATATGATTATTTTATTTAATTTTGTGGGTTAATTCATTAGGGGTGGAGAAGTTTACGACAGACATGAACAAGCACAAGGTTGTTGTGACAGGGAAGATGGACCCACAAAAGGTTTTGAAGAAACTGAGGAAGAAGACGGGCAAGAAAGTAGAGATTGTGGTTGACAAGGAAGAAAAACCAAACGATGCTTCTGATGACGGCAATTTGGCAAAACCAAATGTTTATCCAAACTTTTTTGACTGTTGCAAAGAGACTGATATTCTAATGATGTTTAGTGATGAGAACCCTAATGCTTGTTGCATAATGTAACAAAAGATCAAAATTTATCATGCGTCATCCGTCCGTCTCTCACAGAAATAACACAAAATTTATAAATTCTTTGAAGTTTAAGATGTGAGGTCCTATTTGTGGGTCTCGCATCCGCACTTGTGACAGATGGATGAAATAAGCCATTCCATTTATGCAAGGTTTTTTTTTTTTTTAAGGCACACAAATCATTTTGTTTATTTAATATTGAGGTGGGCAATAATTTGTTTGCAGGATATAAGGTGAAATAATGCATTGGTGGTTGGTTTCCATATGCGGTGGCCTTTTTCAATGTTGTATTATTTGCTTTCATTTTCTAATGAATAAGGCAATGTGGCCTAACATTTTCTATTTATTTTTTTTGACTAACTATTTTGGAGATATGTCAATTCATGACATATAATTGGAGAGGTGGGGATATATACTTCGTTTTATCAGTTGGGTATGTATGTGCTTGCTTTGGCAAGACATGAAAAGTACTAATAAAATGTGGTTTCACACCACTCACCACTAACTAGTCTCCTCCTGCCTACATATCGAATGTTGTCTTGTGCCAAAGCCTATATGGAATTGACATCTTTCTTTCTAGTGCCCCTCTTTGGCTTTGGCTCTTGACTTTAAAACAAATAATTCCACAACCTAATCTCTCTCTCTCTCTCTCTCCCTCTCTCAAAGTGTCAGCATCTGAGTACAGTGGGATGCATTATGACAAATGCAATGCATGTGAAATTTTCCAGCACCGACCCACCAACCTCTTGGTTGTGACAGATTTTACAGATTGCGGAGTTGATCATATCTCAAACATTTGTAGTACTAGTACTTCATCAAACAATAAGCACCATGATACATGCACCATTCACATTCACCGTCAACAAGAAGCAGCCAGCATTATTTCATATATACCAGAAAAGTAAACAATATTTCCCCCTTGTTCCTCTCTTTCCAGTGTCCTTCAATAATATTTTGCAGATCTAGCTTTTGTTTATTGGCATAATGGTTAAGCAATGAGGTAGCCAAGTGCTTGGCAACTCAGAATTGGAATTGCAAACATGAAAAAGACTTCAAAAGCTTTCTTTTAGTCTGCAAATCAATTCTTGCATTTATAGGACATGCTAAAATCTCTGGGAACTCAACTAGTTTGAGCTGGTAATTGATGTACTGGATTGGTTAGGTTGCCTTCAGCTAATGCCGCTCTTGCTCAAATATGCTACTTTATACAGATGGGGAAACTAAATATAAATCATTACAGTTTTGGTTTTGTATACAGTGAAAAACGGGAACTCTTTAGTTTCCCTTCATGACATTATCTTCAATGCCTCTCTTGTTTGTCCAAGTACGTTGAATACTGTTGCTGCAATATGAGAAGGGGTGAGCCCGGCTTCGACCAATTGATCAGCAGGGGAACCATGGTCAATGTACCGGTCAGGAAGAACCAGCGGTCTCCACTGCAAGTTATAGAACATCAAAGTGAGGTTTGTTTACCAGTAGCTGAGGAGTTCAATGTTAATGCAAGAGTCAATGAAACATCATACGTCGTAACAATAAATTCATACCTTAAGCTTGCCGTCAAGAAGGCCATCAAGGGCCAGGAACTGAGCAACGTGAGATCCGAACCCTCCAATGGATCCCTCTTCCACAGTAATCAAAAACTCATGTGATTTTGCAAGGCTGCGAATAAGAGCACGATCCAGTGGTTTGCAAAACCGTGCATCAGCAACTGTTAGGCGCAAGCCATGGGATTCAACCAAAGAGGATGCAGCCAAACAGCTCTGAACTGCTGCTCCATATCCCAAAAGTGCCACTCTTTCCCCTTCAATCAATATTCTGCCTTTTCCTACCTGTAGATGAATTACCAAACATTTAATTATCATGTAAAATACTACTGAGACTTTCCACCACTATGGAGATATATAGAAGTAGAGACTCTGTTGAAAGTCACCTCAAGAGGAGTGCCTTTATTCCCTGTCGGCAGTTGAACACCAACCCCATTTCCTCTTGGGTATCGGAAACAACTTGGTCGGTCATCTATGGCCGCAGCCGTGGCTACCATATGGAAAAGCTCTGCCTCATCAGAAGGAGCCATCACCACCATGTTAGGCAGGCATGCCATAAAAGTGACATCAAAAGACCCACAATGCGTGGGACCATCAGCTCCAACCAGTCCAGCTCGGTCCATGGCAAATCTCACAGGCAGCTTCTGCAAATCTACATCATGTACCACCTGTGGCATGAACCCAGAGAATACAACCTTTGAGTTTGCACTCTTTCAGTAATATTATGACTATAAAAGAATAGCACTACATAAAATTTCAAAAGAAGATAATGATGGGGGAAGACGTATATGGAAGAAGCTATTAGCTTGCCTGGTCATAAGCCCTCTGCAAAAAAGACGAGTAAATTGCACAGAAAGGTTTTAGGCCTTCACAGGCCAGACCTGCAGCAAAAGTAACCGCATGCTGCTCTGCTATTCCAACATCAAAGCATCGTGTTGGAAAACGGCGGAGGAAGAGATTCATGCCTGTTCCACCTCCCATTGCAGCATGGATTGCTACAATATCTTTGTCCGCTTCAGCTTCTGCAATCAAAGCCTCTGCAAAGTATGTTGTGTAAGACTGTGTACTAGCACTGGCTTTGAATTGCTTTCCGGTTGCAGGATCAAACTTGGCCACTCCTGCAAAAAGCAAAACTACTTAAACGTCCTTGATGGATTGAGATAAGGCACATGCAGACCTGAGATCTTTTTAACAGCATTAAAGATGATCAGTTTTCCTTTCATAGCATCTTCAGCGAATGAGATGGATCAACTTCAGAAATAATTCAACGAATAATGATGCACTTATGCCCTCAACTTCCACTTCATAAGGAAATTAAATTATTCCACGAAATTCTATATTTACCATGGTACTTGTCTGCAGCTTTCTCTGCATATGGATATCCCCGGCCTTTCTCAGTGATAAGGTGGATCAGGACAGGACCTGTTGTTTTGGTACTTTTCACCTCTTTGAGAATGGATATAAGATCATCTAAGTTGTGACCATCGACTGGACCAATATAATATAGTCCAAGCTCTTCAAATAGTGATGAACCGGTACCACTGATCATTCCACGAGCATACTCATCAACTTTTGCTGCCAGATTATGCACGGGACCACCAATTTGTTTGGTAACTCCCTGCAACAAACTCAAATGAAAGTTGAACCACATTCAGACTCACCAGATTTTAAATATGTTTAAGTGCTTTCTTTATGCTTAATTCTGTTCTGACTTCAGATTACTTACTTTGGCAACCTCTCTTAATTCTCTGAGTGGCCTGTTTGATTGCAACCTACTGAGAGCACTACTCAAAGCTCCTACTGGAGGTATGGGTCCATCAAGACTGGCAGTAGGTAAAGAAACCTGTTTATTGTCATTAAGAATTATAATCATGTCAGAATCGAGGTACCCAGCGTTGTTCATGGCTTCGTAAGCTTGCCCTGCTGTCATAGCACCATCACCTATTACAGCAACTACATGATTATTTCCTCCCTTTAGATCCCTTCCCACCGCCATCCCTGTGTGTTGATTAACATCCCAAAGGTTAAAACCAAAGAGAGAAATCAATGTTGTGATCTAAGAATTTTAATCGAGACTGAAACTTTAGAAATTAAATAGAAGTCAATTGAATCATTCATATATAGAAAAGGCCAATGCGATTGTATGACTGATTATATAATAAAGATTTTCCATAACATAAGATGCAAGTGTATCATCAGGCATCCCACAAACAGTTACACAAAAATATTCTCAAGGGAAGCTGATTTCTTTCATTTACACAATAATATAATTATTCTTATATAGGTTTTTAATTAGTTCTAAAGAAACTGTCTTCAATAAGATAAGGAAAGATGTTAAATGGAAATGTTTTAGCTCAGATCATAATTCTAGATTCTAATCTAATCATAAATTCATTTTATAACCAAAACAAGAATTCTGTTAAGATCAATACAGCTTTCAAAATTGGTGCAGAAGAAGAAATTACCCAAGCCTGCTGAGATAGTGGTAGAACTGTGACCAGTGCCAAAGCAATCATATTCACTCTCAGAGCGCTTAGTGAAGCCAGCTAAACCATTTGTCTGCCTCATAGTGTGCATCTTATCTCTCCTCCCAGTCAAGATTTTGTGTGGATAAGACTACATAAATCAAAACAAAAACTCACAATCAGATATGGAAAATTAGTAGTATCAATATTTTTCCATGTTTGCAAGCTTGAGGAACCAAAGAAGGTGAGATTGAAACCTGATGGCCAACATCCCATAAGATCCTATCTCGAGGAGCATTGAAGACATAATGAAGAGCCACAGTGAGCTCCACAACACCAAGGCTTGAGCCCAGGTGACCTCCAGTTTTAGAAACATTGAAGATGACATCAGACCTCAGCTCATCTGCTAGTTGTTTAAGCTCCTGAATTCACAATCAGCATAAGAAAAAATATCAAAATAAAGCTATGCAAAGATTTGAAGCTCTTCCGGATATAAAAATTAAAAAAGATATTCAGAAAAGTACCAGGTAGTAATAGGCCTTCAGATATGTACCTTGACAGAAAGATTTTTCATGTGAATTGGATAGTTTATGGTGTCCAAGAGAGGAGTGGGTGGTCTCTGTGAGTGATACTCCCCACTCTCTGACAGCGATGCACAAATCCCAGCTGGCCTTTTCCTCATGACCTATGTGTTCCAAATGAGAACAAAAAAGCCCTTATCTTTCAGCAAAAGGTTTTGTTCTGTTCAGACTTTCAGAAATTGACATAGTAAACAAAACCCAGTTCCTCCTTAAATCATTTCAGCCATGCAATGAGTTCCTCTTCTTAAATTGTACAAGAAAGATGCAGACTTTCTAACCTGATTGAGCTTGTGCTGAGATTGGCATGGCAGAACTGTTTCCCAAGAGAAATGGGAAAACAAAGAGGTGGATTTCTGAGCATCTGAATGTGTTGTTGGCCGGTAGATATGTGCAGGAAATGAGAATGTACAAAGAGCCATTGCACGTAGAAGAACTTCAAGGAGAGCTGAACAACTTCAAAATTGTAATTAGAAGTGAAATGAAGAAGAACCCAGAAAAGGGTTATTAAGAAATTAAGGCCTGAGAGTTTTCCCACTGAGAGGAAGTGCTGGGGAAAATGGTGGTGGTAGTGCGAGTGGGGAATTGAATAAATAGAGAGAGAGAGAGAGCACTGAAATATGCGTTAGTGTGAATAATTTGTGGCTGATGGTGAAATGGTGTCTACGACTCAATGGAAATTAATAAGAGCTTTCAAAGACCAAAAATGGTCTAAACAGCTTAAACTTGTTTACTTTTCATATTCATACTTGTAATTTTCTTTACCAGCACCAATGTTTCTGGATCAAAGTGTGCATGTGCTCATTCATTGGGCCACGTCACTAGAAATCACAGAAAGATAGGTTGATGATAGATATGAATACAGCAATACACAAAAAAACATTTTCCAATTGGTGGTCACTCACTGACGTGGCAGTCGCATTATTTTGCAACGTCATCCATTTTAATTTAATAATTTCATACTAATATATTACTATCTTGAAAAGAAAAACTGCCCATTACTGGTCCCCAACAGTTATCTAACAAGAAAATTTGAGTAATACCGTTATATTAAAGAGGAATGTTAGGATTACTGCTAAACTTAATTGTTACGTGAGTGTTCTTTAGTCATAACGAATTTGTGAAAAATACCGTTATATTATAGATGAATGCTAGACTGAGTTGTTCACGTGACTGTTATTTAGTATCTCAACGAACGTATTTACTAAAAGTTGAAATAAGATCATTACGCGACATGTTAGCATGACGATGTATTACCACAATTCAATACAAATTGTTATCTTACGCGATCCCAAATCAAAAGGATCACAACACCACCACCCACCGCCAGGCTGCAAGGCCACTGCAATGGCACACAGCCACAATCCCAAGCCCTAGATGTTTATGTGCAATTAATGATGTTTATGTGCAATTGGGTTTTATGATGTTGGAAGATTTCAATCTACAAGCCTAATCCATATATGCTTTAACATATTGAATTTAAGGTAGGAATATGAACGTCTCTGTTTAATGCCTTCAATGGGATCCTTTTTTCTGTTACGAGGAGGGCCGAAGCCCAAGAAAATCCAGAAGGGAAAAAAAAATTAAAAAAAACCGGGACAAGCCTAGCAGTGGTCATCATTCATTTGGATGTAGACAGGTAGGTATCAAAAATGCTGTTTTGGCTGCTTCTACACGCCTGTTATATATGGATAAGGTATCAGAAGTGTGTTTGTTCTTTCGGATCATTTTATCATGGAAATTTAGTAACGTTTATATATAATTACTCTAATTTAATCTAATTTATGGAGAGGTGAATTCAAGCTTACGTGTCAGGCGGCGAGCTTACTGCTCTGACTAAGACTAACCCACATCCGCTTACACCTTGATTAAACTATATTATTGTAATAATTTACAACACATTGCTATTTGTTACCATTATATACTTAGCCTGCAAAATTCTTTTTAAAAAAAAGTGAAAATTGTTTGTTGAAAAAAGGCTTCAACTTCTACCATTCCAAGAGCAATACGAGAACGAAAAAATTATCAGCCAATTGAGAAGATAACAAAATGACATTATCAATTGAGGGCCCATTCGTTAAAATAACCCATCACGATTTCACCCATTTCAAATTTTCCATGTTTTAGCCAACTTTTTTTTCACCCAAACCTAATCCACTTCGGTTGATGAAGCTCCAACACTTAAGTCTGGCCAAAAGCAAAAACCTTGAGACGCAGAAAACAACTAGCAACTTAGGTCTGAAATAAGCAAAGATCATATGGTCACGTAGAAACAAAGGGGAGATAGCATGATGACTTTAAAAAAAAAAGAAACCACATCATATTAACTCTTAATAAAAGCTCCTCAACATTTAATCAACCTTGTTTTGGAACAGCATAAGACTAGTTGAATGGCCAAACAAAATTTGAACTTATTATACTTCAGATAGAGAAAGCACGAACTTTCATCAAGATAAAATAGACACCACCAATAACGACTGCATATTCTTAGGAGTTAGGTCTCTACCTTAAAACGAAGTGTCTACAACAGAAAGAAAAACAAAGTGAGGCAATGAAATCATCTATATTGGACAGACAGGTTGCTCATTTCATTTTTGCCTCTGTAAATAGAACATGACGATTTACCCGAGGGTCAAATTTTCGGAACTCAAGCTTCTCTGTCACCTTAGTAGGCTTCCTCTTGACATAGAAAAATCCGGTGCCAGCAGCTGAGACAAGTCGGATGAAAACGGTAGCCTTCTTCTTTTTGTCACCCATTCCTTAATTCAAGCAAGAGAAAGAGAGAACCAATCAAAAGTAACAGAAAAACGCATGTTTCACCACACAATAAGGGTGGGCAGATAAATATGTGTTAAACTAAAGATGTGCATCTGCAGGAAACATGAAAATTACTAAATCGGTATTGGCCTTCACATGACCTTCAATATTGCCCCCAACAGAAAGGAAAAATTAGTCAAGATGAAGAACAACAACCATCTGTAATCCAAATCCATTTCAAGATTTCAGAACAACTTATAATGAGAGTAAGTAATCCTAGTAAAGAAAACCCATCACAACTCACAGGGCCACCATACTTGCAGGTGTAAATTTGTGCCCTAAAAATGAAATTCTTAAGGGAGGCCACATAGGTATAGAATCAATCAAGAAAGCTCTTTGCAACTGAAAAGAAAAAAAACTTTGAAAACCCACTTAAAATCCATATATTATGTGCATATTAACATCTTCAACAAGCCTGATACGAAAAAGCAAAACCATATCATATTTTCCCTAAAGATAAGATATTAAACATTGAAAACCCAAAAAAAAACGAATCTAATCCTTTCCATCTATCCATAATCCATCTCCATTATTACAAGCCTCCAACCATTCCCAGTTCAAAACAAACAAACAAGTAAAATAACAACAACAGCAACAACAACAACAAATAGGCAGATAATGGAAAGCTTTTCGTTAGAAATGGTTGAGAGAATTGAGTACTTACTGTTCAAACCTTTGTAGTCGTCAGAGAGGAGGGAGTCGAACTAGAGAGTATGATGCAGAGAGTTGAGAGAAGAAAAGAGCCCTAACCAAAACGAAACGCGGCCGTTTTAATGGACAACATTTGTGTCAAAGGACTGAAATACCCTTACCTTTTTGTTTTTGGTCCTCCAACTCCTGAGTCAGCTAAGCTAGCTGGTTTGTGTTTCTTGTCACCATAACCTAACACTCTCCCCCCTTCTCTCACTCAGCTGAGGAAACTCATTGAACCAGAGAAACCGATAGGAAAGAGAAGAAAAGGTACGGAATTTACCAATTCTACGCTTTCTTTCTCAATTCAATTTCTCGAAATTCACGTTGTTCATTTCAAATTTTCCATCTTTTATTTTTATCAGAATCGATCGGAGGAAGTGAAGATGGCCAGCGCAGTGGACGCAGCAGGAGATCCAATCCCAACATCGGCAGTTCTGACGGCGGCGTCCAAGCACATTCAGTTCCAGTGCCAAGCCGAGAACGTGGCTTTTCTCAAGTGCAAGAAGAAAGATCCGAACCCTGAGAAGTGTCTCGACAAAGGTCGCCAAGTCACTCGATGCGTTCTTAGCCTGTAAGTCAATTCAAATTCGCTTCCTTCTTCATTTCCCTGAGATTCTTATGCTTCGGTTTTATGTCGACCCTTTTGGAATTTAAATGTTTTTGTGTCGTGGTTTTTTCTGATTTGGGACTTTGGTTGCTCCAATGAGCTGAATGTGGGTTCTGGGTTGTAGAGAATTCTCAAACTTGTGTTATTGCAATGGAAATGTTAATTGTGTGCATCTATGTTTATACTTTATACCATCGCATGACCGTCTATCGAAGCAAATATTTAGAGCTATGCCACAATTTATGAGATCTAGCTGACTGCTTTTGTATTTGAAGCTATGCCACAATTTGTGCTTACATGTTCATGCTCTTCATTTGTTAATTTTACAGCTGAGTCTACCACATGTAAACACATCCCCCGTTCTTTATTACACTCAATTCATGCCTTGCTTATTGGTACCTAGATTTTAGAACTTGTGCTAAATGCCATAAATTTTGAGAGCATAAATCTAGGTGTTACTTACTAGGAGGCTATTGCTAGCCCTTCTTTTCGTTGTATCAACTTCGTAAAGTTCATTGGCAGCAGATTTCAGAATCCTTGTTCCAATTAACATTTGTTCATTGCTCCGTGATATTTGTACACATCAGGAGGTTGTCATTCTCTACAAATTAGCAACTTGCACGACTTATTCAATGGCCTAGAACCAGTAGAAAAGCCTAAACCCAATTAATAGGTTCCAGGCAAAAACAGAAAAAACCATAATACCATTGACTTCAAGTTCAGGTGAGTATTTCCCCAACCATGAATAAGGAAAATCCCACTGGTCTTCTATTTGTATCAGACATCCTAAGACTTTTGCTTAGTACTATAAGGGCTTGTTTGGTAGGAAGGACTAGACTAGACCAGAAAAATGCCTACATTTCATGTGCATTGAAGGCATAATATGGATATGTTGCCTAACTTGGAGGAAAAATGGGGACTATCTATAAGAGGTTGATGACTAAAATTTATCCCCCCTAATCCCCTTGAAATTGGTGGGATTATGAGGGATAAGTTTTAGTCATCAACCTCGTATGAATAGTCCTCCTTCATCCTATACAACAATATTCATATTATGCCTTGATCGCACATGAAATGTAGGCATTTTGCTAGTCTAGTCTAGTCCTCCCCAACAAACAAGGCCTAAGATATTATATAGTCTCACTAACAGGCTTTGAGTGGACCAATTTTCAAGTATCATCATTATCTTTTCATTCTCCTCTCACAACTTATTGAAATATGCATCTTTTTATCTGTACCAAGTCAGATTTGGAATTTTTTGTGATTTAATCATCCAGTTAATTGCATGATGTCTATGAAACCTTGACCGACAATTAGATTGGTAACCAATTCATCAACTTTTCCACCTAATTCATCGAGAAATTTGAATCATTTTTAGTTTTCTCATCAAACATGCAGATGTGCACACACACACACAGAGGTATGCTATTTTTGAAGGGTGAGAAGAAAGTCATATTCCTTGTTACCCTTCTAAACATGGCATTTCTTCCTGCAGGTTGAAAGATCTTCATCAGAGGTGCACGAAAGAGATGGATGCTTATGTTGGATGCATGTATTACAATACAAATGAATTTGAATTATGTCGCAAAGAGCAAGATGAATTCGAGAAAAAATGCCCATTGGCATGAGGACATGCATGCCCTTTTATCCCACCATTATCACAATAAGATGGGCAGCTTGCAATGATCAGATATTGTTGCGTACAATTCGAATTCGTCTTGGTTTTAGATCTGAGCTATTTTCCTATTTGTATGCCCAAATTTCGCTCTTTTGAAGCATGTTTGATTAGTTCTATTGCAGTTGGAGTTGTTGTACCTTGCATCCATTGTAAAGGCATAATGGGCTTTCATTAAGCAAAGTGCAGAAATGGCTCCTTTTTTGGTTCCCGAACATCTTTTGCTTGGAAAAACATAACTTTCAGGTTGAAACCCCGGAGTAATTGAGTCATTTAGATTGATTCAATTAGTGCTTCCGTTGAGTCTCAACCCGATGCCAACATATGTTTTTGTTGGGTTTATATGATTCACTTTGAACTTCAAAGACAAAAAACCACTCATGTAAACATGTATTGTAATTGCCAAACCGGACATTTTTCGAAGGAGGCATTTCTACTTCCTACAAATCACAATTTAACACATAAAAATAAAGATTTTGTGCGAGTTGCCACCTCTAGTAACATTCCCCAACGAAGTAAGGTGTGGAATGAACAAGAGAGGCTGGCAATGGCTTATGCCGCCCGAAGTGGAAGGTTACAACAAAACAAGAAGGAAAAACGGGAAAAACACATGCAGGCATTCAATCGAAAATTATGCACATGGAATTTCTTACCCAGCAGAATTTTGCACTCTAGAAAAAGATTATTGTCAACTAAACCAACCGTAAAACTCACATTAAGCTCGTTCAAAAATTACACTTCCCACTTGACTAACATGTGGATGGTATAAATCCATTTGACAAAAACTGATAAGATCCAAAAGTCATATTTACCAAACACGTCCATGACCTTCCAGAATACTAAGCATATCATCCAGTTAACTAGTAACGCTCATAGTAGACTTTGAAGCAGCAACGCCACCAGATGATGCAAATTCACATCAACGTAACCGTGACAGGCATCAGCGAGGACTGCACGGCAAAGAGTTTTGTAGAAATCATCAACACAAGTTCAATTAGCCAATAATGAAGAATCGTAGGATGTCAGGATGACTCCACATCAAAAATTGTAGAAATTATCACCTAACTATTTGATTAGGCAATGTAAATTAAATAGGACCACACCCGCAAGTCAATTCAAGAGAACCTCCTCAATCAACAGCCGCATTACACAAGCACATTACCATCCATTCTAATAGGAATCAAAATTGAAAGTATTTTTTAATTGGTCTAACAAACAGATTCAGCATTAAAAGAAAGGAAAAGGCAAAACTTTCACCATCATCTAATGACTAGCACAAATCCCCAAGTAATTGACAGCAGCAAACAAATTATAGAACTAATTTACCGATTCATAAGAATAAAGTTAACCAAAAAATAAAAGATAATAACTTGAAGGTAAATATTGTTTCCATACAAGTAAAATTTTAAAAAGAAAAAGGAACAAAAAACCATTTGCAGGGTATCTCTCTCATGCAATATGAGACTATTTCACCTAAATTTAAGACCATACTCAGTGGCCCCACTTTGGACAGCTAAGCTTATTGTGGCTGGAAATTATATATTCAATATATGAGTGCAAAATGGAAGAGGCATCTACCTGTAGGATCGCGAACGAGACCTTGATGGACTGCGACTGTTACCCCTCAGACTCCTTGATCTGCTGGGTGCATAGTCTCTTTCATCACGAGGACTCCGACCATTCTCGCGTGGACTTGGGGACCTCCTGTAGTCTCTTCCATCACGTGGTGAAGGAGATCGTGAAATTGATCTAGATTGCACTGGCGAACGATAATCATCCCTAGCCCCACGGTCCCTTTCAATGACAAATATACTTATTTTATTTTTTGAAAAAAATTATTGCTAATGCAACAAGAGAATAAGATAAGATATGTTCTATGTGGATAAGAGATACCAATTAAACCATCTCCATTCACCAAAAAGTGAGAAAAGCTTCCCCTATTCATAAGCTAATAGAAGTGCCCCAGCAAAGTAACTTTGGCACAGGTCAACAATTGAAAGTTAATTATATGTTTTTAGATAACACAATTCTACTTACATCCTCTTCAAAATCTAGTTGATCAAAATATGACCTTTACCTGAACCTTTTCAGGGTTCTGAACAAAAAATATAACACTTGGTCCAAATACTCAGAGTTAGGCTAGTACTGGTTGATCAGCATCTGAAACTTCATAGCTCACTTTGCCCCAACTTTCTAATACCAGATAATATCTTTTCCTTCAACAATGTCACCATACTCTACCGGTAAAAACTTTGGATGGCTTCGTTTCTTTGAAGATGATTTCTTTCTTTGGCCAACTATAAGCTCTATATTCTTTCTTTACTGGATCGTATATGCAAAACAAGATATCAAACTTAACAAATTTTCTTATTAAAAACTTACTTTAACAGTTAATATAAGAAAGAAAAATAAATAAATATTAGTATGATCCCAAGCATGTCTAACACCAACTTTAGCTTGTCAGTTCAGTCAGTCGTAGAAAGTCTCACAAACTGAAGTCATAAGAATAGGAAACCCAATGCCATTCGTAGATGAATGTTGATGATGGATATGGATAATACTTATGGAGAGGCTTTGGTAGAAAGGTAAAGAAGTTGCCCATCACTTTTATGATCACTTTTCTCATTAAACTTTATTAATCCAGATGTCTTTAAAGTCTCCTTTTTCACTTTAATATCTGCACAAACAAGGCCACAGCTGATATTATACAATTCACTGGACACATGATGCATGCAAGAGATGAAGTCTCTGTACCTAAAGAGTTCTCATTCTGCAATTTCAGTAAAGAAGCTCCTATAATTACCATAAAATTAGTTTACAAAGTATGTCAAAAGAGATACAGGTATGTGAACATAAAACGGTAGAGTTCGGAAAATTTTCAATCAGGATGTGATCTCTCTTTTTCACTTCTAACAGATAATATGAAGTACAAGAAAACTGATATTAGGAAGCAAGAAACGCAGACACAAATACCACCAAACTGCAAATACATATCTAATTTTGGTTTCAATCAAACTACATTAATGACCAAAAAAAATATGGTTCAAACTCGGCAAAAAATTAAGATGGAGAGATATAGAATCCTCAAAAACAAATTCAGCAACACAAGTTCCAACACAAAAGCTGAATAGACTTGTTTGTTTTTTGTTCCTTATTGCCTACACACACCAACAGCATGCCATATGATGAAGAAGCCACTGTTTACTCATCCATGAAAACTAGCATTGAAAACCTATAACTATTGATCAAATTTAAAAATAGCATATGGCAACTCCTAGAGATAAGGTACAGACCTTGAGTCACGCCTAACAGGTGAAGGTGACCGCGAGTAAGCTGTGACCAAACAATTAAGATGATAGTTTAGCAGAAAAACAGAGGGAACAGAATCATTTCATAAAGGACGTCAGATAAAAAGAAGCCTTGTTTGCAATTCAACAAATGCCAAGTGAAAGTTCAAACTGACAACGATATTGCCGTCTTGGGGACCTCGGTGGAGTTCTCCTTCTGGAGCTTCCTCCATACCGACCACTGCTGATAAATTTAGAAACGAAAAAAAAAAAATCAACATTTATGAAATGAATATCTTATTTCAATTAGGGAGACATATGAAATGATGGGTGGTATTGAAGCAAAACGCAGTGTACCTTACGCGAGTAGTTGTACGCATTTCTTGGGGAGTTTTTCTATTCTCCTCAGCAAACACAATTCTTATCTCACGTCCACCAATAACTGAATGGTTCAGTTGTTGCTTTGCTTCAGCCGCATCCTCCGCATAACGGTACTTCACAAACCCAAAGCCCCGTGGCTCCCTGTAGATTCAAATAGGAACAGCTTAATTAAATAACTTAATAGTGGCATCATGTCTCATATGGTACAAGTGTCTGAATTATATCCACTTTTAAAGAATTATCTATTCAAGGAGTTCAACTTTTACACCAAGATTCATTGGAGAAGAAGAATTGCATTACATCTCTAGCATAATCCACAGTATAACAATAAAAAAAAGGGCATACCCGGTGTAGTAATTCTTAGGAAGATACACATCCTTCACTGGGCCATATCGCTCAAATGGGATCCTAAGATCTTCTGGCCTGCAAAAACTTAGATAAACCATAAATTTTTTGTAAAAGATAATTATAACAAGAAGAAACTTACAGGTATAGTTGTGGAAAAATTGATGTATCCGTAATTTGTGGTTAAAAGGACTCACCATAATCATAATATACTCAATTTGTTGAAGGAGTATTTCCATATTCATGTAAAATCTAGTTATTGTTATATAATATACTGGTATTTGTCAGAACTACGAATATATGTGTATATTATAAAACACAAACACACAGAGAAACATTCACTCCTCTGTCCACATTTCATACGCATAAATAGAACATTATAGCATGAACAATTACAAAAACAAAACCAATAATTCATTACTAGCACCCAAATTTAGTTCCACGTTTGAAGAATAAACTACATAAACATATAAGGCCAACAAGATAACTAATCCTGAATAAACAAAACCAAATATTCATAAATACGAAAATATATATAAACATATGAACACACATATGCATTCATAGGGAAGGAAAGAGAGACCTGGCGTCAAGAGGAAGATTTCGAACGAGCAGGCCAGAAGGAGCGGGTGAGCGACGGTCTCTGTAAGACCTGCTTTCACGGTAGCGATCACGAGGGTCGTCGTCGTATCGCTTGCGTCCACGTGGCGGAGTCCGGCTGCGTCGACGAGGGCTGTAGCTTCGGCTTCGGCTTCTGTACCTGGCCATTGCTGCAGCTAGGGTTTGAACCCCAAGCAAGCAAGCACGCAAAACCCTAACCCTAGCCCCTAGTGAGAGAGGAGGAAACAAGGGAGCAACGCAAGCGCTTGCTGTTTTGAGTTGTGTGTGTGGGTTTCGAAGCTTCGGATTTGGAGGGATGAATAGGGTGCGGTGCACATACCGACTTAATGATGCTCGCTCTTCAATGACCTTCTTTTTTTTTCTTTTTCTTTTTTCTTTTTTGAGATTGTAGTTAGTAATAGTAAACTGGCCCAAGTATTAAATCCTAAGGCCCAACCCAACCCAAACCTTTTATTTTACTTTTTTGTTTTGGGGGTTTTTGTTTTGGTATGAACCCAATCAATTTTAATTGGTACTAGTATTAAGCTGGCCCAATATGCTCATCAATCTTCTATTAATAACATAGTCGGTTATTATTGCTTTAAATAAATAAATATATATATATATACAGTCCCGATCTTTTGGATCACAGGAGTCCAAGAGATTGTGATCACCTACCGTTGGATATTAATCCAATGGTTCGAAAAAGTTTCTTAAAAGAAGTGCAAGAGTTAGTGAACCGTTGAATTTACATCCAACAGTGAGTGACCACAAATCTCTTGGACCCCTGTAGTCCAAGAGATCAAGACTGATATACAGTCCCGATCTCTTGGACCACAGGAGTCCAAGAGATTGTGGTCACCCACCGTTGGATATTAATCCAATGGTTCAAAAAACTTTTTAAAAAGGAATACAAGAGTGAGTGAACCGTTGAATTTACATCCAATGGTGAGTGACCACAAATCTCTTGGACCCCTGTAGTCCAAGAGATCAGGACTGTATATATATATATATATATATATAAAAATCACTGACCTCATTAATCAGTCCTGATCTCTTAGACCACAGGAGTCCAAGAGATTATGGTCACCCACCGTTGGATATTAATCCAATGGTTCAAAAAAGTTTCTTAAAAGGAGTGCAAGAGTGAGTGAATCGTTGAATTTATATCTAACGGTGAGTGACCACAAATCTCTTGGACCCTTGTAGTCCAAGAGATCAAGATTGCCTCATTAATATACAAACACCACCAAAAATCATAAAATGCTTACGTTGACCTTAAAAAAAGAGTGTTGTTAAACGAACTTTAAAATTAACTGAGTACACCTTATGATCTAAATACATCTTAATATTTTAATTTAAATATAAAATTAACTAAGTACACCTTATTTAACTACCAAAAATACCCTTAGTGCACCATAATACACTATATCACACAACATCCTAAACCAATTTTCTTTTTTTTACATTAATTCGTGCCATCTAAAAAAATTTTAAGTTTGCACATCTGACTAATAAAACTAAAATCATAAACCAAGAAGCAGCAAAACCCTCTTGAAAGTAGCAAACCCAATTTGTTCGCAAAAAGCCCTATCAAAATTGAGTTTTTAAAAACCCACGAGGGGTCTGCCCCATTTTATTGTTGCACGAGCTAGGACAACACCCTTAGGAAAGTTGTGCTCCTGGAATTGGTGCAAGACCTGCATAGCACAATTAACCACTTCCAACATCTCACGTCGTCTGCCTGTCCATAAAACAAAATTCCTATCCTTCCAGATTGCCCATAACACCATCAAAACTTGTTCTACAAACTCTTTAGATGAGTCACTGTTTGGAGGTGGTGAAAATCCACCAAATTCAGGCACTTTTTGAAAGCATAAACCGCACAGGGTGTATAGAATACAGCCGGGATATTCAAAGGTTGACGGCCCGAGACTTTGGAGTTTGGCAGTCGGATTGGGGGAATTCAACTGACTGGAACCTGAGGCTTGATGGAGGCTGGGCTGTGTTCGGAGTATAGCTGGGCAGTAGCTGGAAATTCGATGAGGCTGAATTTGGAGTTGTGAAATCTACGGCCGGATTTAGATTGGCAGAGTTGCGACCGAGATTTGGATTGACAGGGTTTGGCGGCCGTGATTTGGAGCCCGGTTTGAAGGAGCTTGGGCTTGCAAGGTGCGGCCGGGTCTGCTAGGAGGTTTGGAGCTTTGGCGGTCGAGCTTTGGTTGGAGAAGGAAGCCGGGCTACGCTAGAAGGTGCAACCGGATCTTTTGCAGTCAATGCCCAATTTTTTCACGACTGGGGAAGCTGGAGTTTTTGGCGGCCGGAAGCTACAGGTTTTTTGGACAGGAGTCTTGGGGGTTTTCGTGGAGGCTAGAGTCTGTAGGTATTTTGCAAGTCGAGTTGAAGGGTTTGAAGGTTAAAGTCTAATATCATCTTTATATATACAAATTTAATTTAAATTATAAAGCCCAAGTGGCTAGCCCTGGCCACGTGTGTGTATATATATATATATATATATATATGAATGAGTATAAAGATTGAATTAGGTTCCTCGGCAGACCAATTTTAGAGCTCCAGGAATTTAAAGGTCATGAAGAGCACCCTTTATGTCTTGCCAAGAGATCAAAGGTCTATGCCCAAGACACCGATTCGAGCCCAGGATTTTCGGAGGATTATATGCACGTGACGGAGGGCTTGCAAGGAAAGAAATCAAGGAGGTTGATAATAGTTCAAAATGTTCCAAAGCAAGGAAGAATCAAGCATGTCAGAATATCTCCATCAATGCAATCCTCGAGCTCGAGGATGGTTAGGCTTCGTATAGATGTTTTTGTGATTTTTAGGGTTTTAAGTAAAAATAATGCAATTAAACTAAATGTGCGTTTAAATGTAAAGACAAGAATTAAAGTGCGACAAAATAAATCAAAGCGATAGATAAAGCAAGAACGAAATAAAAGCGATAAGAACAATA
>NC_034009.1:11345979-11432206 GCF_000346465.2 Prunus persica
GAGAGCAGCAAGATATCCCCAGTCTCTAGCCTTCACGTTTTAAGTCGAGACTCATGTGCGAACATCCCGTACCTTCCGGCTACCAAAAATTCCCGATCCCACAGTAGAGTCATACATGGGCATGCACCGCGTAAGATCTGGATGCACTTTCCAGAGCAGCCCGGCTTCCTTCTCCAGCCAAAGCCCGGCTGCCATAGCTCCAACCTCATAACAGACCCGGCCGCACTTAGCAAGGCCAAGATCCTTCAAGCCAGGCTCTAAATTTCGGCCGCCAAACCCTATCAATCCAAATCCCGGTCACAACTCTGCCAATCTAAATTCGGTTGCAGATTCTGCCAATCAAAATTCGGCCATAGATTTCACAACTCCAAATTTGGCCGCATCGAATTTCCAGCTGCTGCCAAGCTATACTCCGAACACAGCCCGGCCTCCATCGAGCCTCAGGTTCCAACCGATCGAATTCCCCCAATCTGACCGCCAAACTCCAAAGTCCCGGGCCGTCAACCTTTGAATATCTCGACCGTATTCTATACACCCCGTGCGGTTTGTGCTTTCAAAAAGTGCTCGAACTTGGTGGATTTTTGCCACCCATAAACTGTCACCAAACCATTGTACAAGCCAACATTTACATTTCAAGTCGTCGCTATTTTGTAAAAGCCTCCACCATGGACTAGTTTCCCAAAAAGCAAAAACAAAATCACATGAAATGAAGACGTGATGTAAATCTTCTAAAGCAGTCTATAAAAAAAATGCTCTATTTTTGTCATTTTATATTAGGGTAAATTAGTAATTCAATAAATACTTTGATAATAATGTGTACACAATTAATTTTAGGGTTTGTTTAGCAGCCCTCTAAAAAAATTATATATTTATATATATATATATAATATAAAAACACTCATGTCATTAGCCCCTTTGTGTAAACTGGTTTCCTTTTTCTTTTTCTTTTTTTATAAAATTAAAAAAGATAATGAATAGTTGTGTTCCATAAAAATAGGACTCATAATATGATTTTATTTTAAATTTCAAAATTTTTAATATAAAAAGTGTGAATTTACCATATTATCTTCATTTAATGAATAATTTCAATTCTTAATGTTTCCATTAACCAATGGTATTTTCGGGTATTTTGAATGTTTCACCATTATTTGCCTTTTGCTTCATATATACTAGCCTTGGCACATGTGTGAGTGAGTGCCGATTGGTTTTTATTTTTTATTTTTTATATTTTAAAAGTAAAAAAGATCATTGGTAGTTGTGTTTCATAACAATATGACTCATTATCTGATTTTGTTTTAAATTTAAATTTTTTTAATATGAAAACTGTAAATTTACCATATTATCCGAATTTAATTAATAATTTCAATTCTTACAAAGGGTAATGATTGTAACCCTTTTGTGGGTAGTGATTGTAACCCCTTTGTGGGTAGTTGGAGTGATCCGTGTGACTTTTGTATTTGTATTCCCCTCATAACATAATTTATTAATGCAATTTCTCTATTATTTGGCAAAAAAAAAAATGCATATATTCTCGAGATTACCAAATGAATCTTTGATTTCCCTTTCTCTAAGAAAATTTATGAGGATTTATTTTCAAAAGATAGCATATGATTTGCAACCTAGAAAGGTAGAATATGCTTTGTTTATCATTGCATTTCTTAGTACTGGAGTAGTGGGGTCGTTAGCTCAACCTCCTCTTATTAAGTCTAATATTTTATTATCGGTTGAGTTGAATCCGTTGATGATGATATGAACGAAATGCATGTGTCTTCACATATTCACCCCGTAGATATGGTAGCCACTCAACCTCAAACGCATCTAACTCACCGGCTCACTCTCTCTATTCTTTACACGTGCTTCGTGCGTAGAAGGCAAGCGGGCCAATCTCAACGACGGCCTTTGTCAGATAGAATAATCCAATATGTGGTCATGAGTTCCACAAAGGGTTTTTTTTTTTTAATTTTTTTTTTTTGAGATTTCCACGGGCCGTTTTAAAACCTAAATAAAATAAAATAATGTCATAGAAAAAAGTAAAAAATTAATAAACGCTTCCCGCCCCGCTATCCTGCCTACACCCGACAGGCTCTCCACAATAATTGTAATTTAACAGTGGCACATGTTTCTTTTATTTCTTGTTTACGCATTAGAGATGTGTCATTTTAATTAATTCGGGTGTTAAATTGGTTGACTTTTTAGTTTAAGGGATTAAATTTAATTGGGATCTTTGTATATATATATATATATATACTAGAGAGTAATTGATGTACACGAAGAATTGAATGGAATATTAAGAGCATCTCCAACTTGCAGCCTCTTTATCTATCTTCAAGAATGGTAAGTTGACATTGGCTCTTCAAAACATTTAATTTTAGTTTGAAAAAATAAAAGGCCAAAAGTCACTTTTTGTCCATGTAGTTTGACACTTTAACTACTTTTGACCATGTAGTTTCAATTCTGTCAACTTTGCTATTGTAGTTTCGTATTTGTAGCAATTCAAGGACAAGTTAGTATTTTTGTCAATTTTTTTGACGGTGCAAGGGAAAATTGTTTGAGATTGAGAGGATGGTGTCGATTGAAGCTTTGAGAGAGATAGGGCAACATAGACCAATGCTTGTGGCCTTGAGAGGGTTGAAGAGAGCAATGAGTTCGATATAGATGAGAGTCGAGCAATGAAATTGTAGAAGGTAAGTGAGAGAGTGAATATGGGCCTTCAAATTGATCTATAATCTAAACTACTCATATCTTACATCTATTTAAAATATTATCATCTAATGGTCAATATATAATTGGATATATTAAATTTAAATAATATATATTAAATAACATTTGTTAGTTCAGTTCTATTACTGACTGTATCCAAGATTCAATACCAACACTGACATCCGAATGTGTCTGTCAGTATAAGTGATCAACCCGAAACTGACATTTCTTTTCTATAGCCGAAATCGACAAAACCGACAATCTTGGTTAAGTGAGTTTATCGATTTGTCTGGTTAAGATTCTAGCCCTAAAAATGAGTATTGCAATTTAGGAGTTTTGAGTTTAAAAGTTTAATAAAAGAATTAAGAGCTTGTAAATCTAGTGATCAAAGAGTACTTGTTCTACACCAAACTATAATTGGCTTTCCACTATGTTTGCCATGTCAACTATCCTAATAAGGTAACATTGTAAATTGTTGACTATTGGGTTGACATTTTAACTATGTAGTGGTATATGATTTGAGCTAAAACAAAAAACAATCATATCCAATTGAGTTTATATTTTGTAATAATGCATATGCATTGTAGATTTATATTAATAAATTAATAAATTATTAAAAGATAACAAATACGAGAACTTTGGAGCTCAGAACTCTTTATGTGAAACACCACACATTTAATAAAATATATCAAAATTATTACCCAAAAAAATATATATATATATATGTGTATCTCTTTCGGCCGAAATCAATAATCAACTTGTTTACATTGAAAGACCACCTCATAAGAAAATACATTAAAAAATAACAACACGTCATAATCAGAAGCACTAAATTAACAATCAATAATGAACTTGTTTACATTGATGCATTGTCATTGTTGATTAACACGGCATTAACCAATTAACACAGGGGGAGAGGAATCTTTAACATGGATTTTTGAATTCATATCTCAATCTTGTATCCCACACAGGAAAAGGTCAATCGGCTTGCTTTTAAAATATATATAATTTCCCAAAGAGTGTCACCCTTTTTGACTTTTGATTCATCATTCTTATCGAGAGGAAGAAAAAAAGTTTCATTATTGTTCTTTATAAGTGAAATGACTAAAAGCGTTTTTTCAAAACGAAAAAAAAAAAGTTTCTATCCAGTGGCGGAGCTACTCTTAGGTCCAGAGTGGCCCTGCTCCTTTCAAATTTTGATCTCCCTTCTATTATATTATAACAGTCTCGATCTCTTGGACCACAGAAGTCCAAGAGAATGTGGTCACTCACCGTTGGATGTAAATTCAACGGTTCACTCACTCTTACACTTCTTTTAAAAAACTTTTTTAAACCGTTGGATGTAACATCCAACGACGAGTGACCATAATCTCTTGGACCCCTGTGGTCCAAGATATCGGAGCTGTATATTATATATAATATATAGAATTTGTAATAAAACAACTTATAATTTAAGTTAAAATTTCATATAAAACAAATTAAACATGACTAAATTATAAATATTTAGCTCTAAACATGTAACTAGTGAATACTTATGTACTTATATTTTCTACTTCAGCTCCCCCAACTTTACGATTATAGCTCCGCTTCTGTTTCTATCAGCGTTTTGCATAAAAATTTAAACTTAAAAGGTGTTTAGTGTTTCATAAAAACACTTTTAGTAACAAAAGCACTATAAATTAAATTATTTCACGTAAAAGCAGTCTCAAAACATGTCATGAATCATATATAAACAAACAAACAAACACTAAAGATCATTAATTAAATTTTATAAAACTATAAAAATAAATAAGAAAATATCCATAATAATTTTTTATGTTTTTTTGTTGTTGTGAAAAATAGATAAGGTTAAGACAAAAAAAATATCGGAAAAGTAGCGGTAAGAAAAAGGCCAAAAGGGGACCATATGATTTTGCAACGTGGCGAGTTAGATTAGAATATGCTTTCTTTTATTTTATCATTGCATTTGAAATATGATTGCATTGGTGGGGTCGTTAGCTCAACCTCCTCTTATCTTGTTATTATTATTTTTTATTGTTTTAGGGTTTAGGGTTGAATATTTTGCATTGCATTGCATGTCCTCACCACTTCACCCGCAGATTTGGTAGCCACTCAACCTCAAACGCATCGCCTCACCTGCCCACTCTCTCTCATCTTTACACGCCACAATCTCAAGCGCGTGCGAAGCAACCGCTCGCTTCTCCACGTCCCTTGTCGGATAGAACAATCCAAGATGTCGTCATAATTTCCACACTTTTTTGTTTTGGTCAGAAATTTCCACACTCTTTTTATGAAATTTTGGAATTTAAAAATGTTAAATTAGTACCAGAAATAGATGGGGAAAATAAAAACAAACCGCTTCCCGCCATCATGGAGACCCCGACAGACATGTCTTATGCATTTCTACTTGTTTTTGAATTTGGTTCACCGTAATTAACTCTATTACAATTTTTTAATTCAAATACTCCGCTAATAATGGGAGGAAAAAATTACCATCAAACACACACATAAAAAAACCTCAATTTATGAATTGACTTGTAAGTTAAGGTCATTCCACACTAAATTAAATCCAATTAAATCCAATTATTTAACAAATGACACTTTTCAAATAAGAAGAAGATAATAGGTATTTTTGTGTGTGGGGATACAAACTATATTTTGGACCGAGGAGCATATTCGCTTCCGTCAATTTAGCTTGGCTAAACTAATGTATAATATAAGAGTAATGCTATTTAGACACACAATATTGACCACCTTATGTGGTAACTGATGTGTCATGCCATGTCAATTAATGAATGTCGCCATGTCAATTAAAAAACAAATTAAAAAACAAATTAAAAAACCCTAGCATTCCTAATGAGTGGCCTCATGGCAACATTCATTAATTGACATGACATGACATATCAGTTGCCACATAAAGTGGTCAATTAAAATGATCAATGTTGTGTGTCTAAATAACATTACTCATAATATAAAAAAGAGGTGATTTCAATCTCACATATGAAAACAACTTTGAGATTTTCGAGACAGAGATGGTTAGAGCGAGGATTAAGGATAACAATAGGTCATCCCCTAATTATTGAAAGGGTTATTACATCAAACATAAAAAATAATATCTGAAAAACAGTAACTCTCTTAACACACAGCGACAGTAAAAACTATTGTTTAAATTTTTTACCCTAAACCAAAAAAAAAAAAGAAAAAAGAAAATAATGGTGTACTGTACTTTTTAAGCGTTGTTGACAGGGAGGGAGGGAATCTTGACGTCT
Source organism: Prunus persica (assembly GCF_000346465.2). NCBI lineage: Eukaryota > Viridiplantae > Streptophyta > Magnoliopsida > Rosales > Rosaceae > Prunus > Prunus persica. The sequence goes on from NC_034009.1 coordinate 11,351,949, forward strand.
AAGCTAGAGGAAGAAGAAGGATGTTAGGTGTGCTGGCAGGTTAGGTGATTTTGACCACAAAAACGATGGAAGGGCCTGCATCTCCTTCTTCAACGCAATCACAACGGCAGCGTTTGGACGAAGCTAGGGTTTCAGAGATGGAGATTCAACCTCCACTGACCAACCAAGACACCTCCACCGTCTGGGACTGGGGAGATCTCCTCGACTTCACCGTCGACGACGACCTATCGATCTCGTGGGGCTCCATCGAGATTGACCCGGCTCCGGCTCTGGAAGATCTGCCGGAGGATCCGAATTCGAATTCGGATCGGGTAAGGAAGCGCGACCCGAGGCTGGCGTGCACCAACTTCTTGGCGGGTCATGTCCCGTGCGCGTGCCCCGAGATCGACGAGAGGATGATGGAGTTGGAAGAGGAGGAAGCCGGGCATGGAAAGAAGCGGGTCAAGACGGCTCGGGCCCCTCCTGGGACGGCCCGGTGTCAGGTTCCGTCTTGTCGTGCCGACATTAAGGAGCTGAAGGGGTACCATCGGAGGCACAGAGTGTGCCTTGCCTGTGCAAATGCCAGCACTGTCTTTCTTGACGGTGAGACCAAGCGTTATTGTCAGCAGTGTGGCAAGTAAGCTCAATTTTAAGTTGATTTTCAATTTCAGAGATAGTGATTTTATCTTTGAATTAGTTATAGTTTAGCAGTTTCGTATTAGTAATCTTCAAAGCTGTTAGTAAGTTCACAACTTAGCATTGGCAGTTACCCAAGTTTTTTTTAGGAAGCTTTTGGATAATTTGGATTAAGCTAGCTTCACAGTTCCTGGGTTGTGATTGTAATCTTATATGACAATCAATTTTATGCTTTTACCTATAAGGTTACTTTGCACTTGTTAACTCTCCAAAATGCAGAGAAGGGACTGTTTAGAAGCAATTCCAACAGTGTCAACGTAGTTAATATTTGGAAGGTTGCCCCCCAACTACACTCCGTTCAGAGAAACTCTCCACCTACGTGCCCTCTGTCCTTCCGGACCCCCTAGGGAGATCGCTTCTCTCCCACCTCTGAGAAGGTGCTTCTCTTTGGGGCCCCCCCTTAAGGGTATATCCCTTCCTTAAAGATTGGGATGAGTTGATGTCGTAGATGGTGTGAAAACACTTCCTGATCTGGAGTCTTCACGAACACACTATGGAGGTTTAGTTACTCAGTGTTTAGGGTTAGATAAATTTGTACTTATATTTGCAAGTTCAGTAGTGAAAGAAGCACATGATATTCTTAACTGGGAATCTATATGAATTTGTTGGGTGGAATATGTTTCCATGGCTATATTTTTGCTTTGGGTGATGGGAGCTGGAGAAGTTTCCCTAGGAAGTGACAAGTGTCAATACGGGTTATGCCATCTAAGAGTTCCTGGTGTTGGACAATAAGGAAATATAGGAAGAAAAGAGAGATCCACTCATTCTGGCCTCCACACCAAAGGGGGTCCAATTTAATTAAAAAAGTTCCGGCATCACACCTGTGCGTGCCTTGGAATCACTCCAAGTCAACCTGTGCCTCACACACAAGGAGGAATTCGCAAGAAATTTTTCTTTCACTAACTCTGATCCTAAAAGCTTACAAAGTAGGCCCTTTCATAGGGTAATTGGTACATGAATCTGGAAAGATCCATAGTAATACACTTAGGAATTCTAAAGACATAGTTAGAATGTAAAGTTTTTTTATTTTTTATTTTGGGGAAAGTAACAGAATAATTACATGTGCTCTTCTTTCTGTGGATGACATGTATCTTTTAATGGGTCAGAGGATACTGCACTTAGATATTAATTATATTAAGGTTTGGCTGATTTGTTTTAAGGGTCTTTTATATATAAAGATAGATGTTGAGAAAAGTGAGACAACCCCTATTAGCAATTTAGCACATTGGAGATGTTGAATGGCTTGCAGCTGTCATTTGCTGTAGGATAAGGTCACTGCCTACGTTTGGCTCTTTCTTTAAGTTCTTCATAAGCCATAGGCATTTTGGATTCCATACTGCTTGTCTTTGTGGTGAATACTGGTGGGTTAAAATAAGTAAAACTTTTCAGAGGGAGTTTAGATTGGCAATAATTATTAGTATAATAAGTCTTTATACTATCCAGAAGATTTGTCGACCTGGGATGAAGAGAAAGTTGTAACACTGTCACATTTCTGTTTTATTGAGGGACTGCATGTATTATTTTTGTTGAAGTGTGCTGGAATAATTTTAATATTGCTTTTGTAATTTCGTTTCTGCTTGTGCTCCAATTCTTTGGCAGGTTCCATGTCTTATCAGATTTTGATGAAGGTAAGCGGAGCTGTCGAAGAAAACTAGAGCGTCATAATAACAGACGACGAAGGAAACCTACTAATTCCAAAGGAGGGATTAGAAAGGAATCTCAAAGGGAAATTCAAATTGAAGATACCAATTGTGATGGTGGAGCAGGAGAAGGTATTCAATGTTTGTTTTAAAGCAACCAGTTTGTAAAATGAGCTGTATAGTTGTTTTTCCTTCCTAGAAAAAGAGTCTACTGATCCAATTTGTATGCATAATGTACAGACAGTATACAGTTAAGCAGTCAGTTAAATGACAAGGAAGAATTGCCGGAGTCTGAAGGTGGACGTATTTCTACCCTCAGTTCAGTGCCTGATTCCCAGATTGTCCATAGTGATGGTGGTGCATCTTTGGTAGCTTCTGGTGAAACCCAAATGGATGGAAGAAAACATGATTCTAACAACTCTCTTTCTCCGCCAAATTGTGATAAAAGTGCCTACTCTTCTATGGTGGGTCTTTGCTGCCTGGTTAAAACTGATCTTTATGTGAGGAGATATAATTGAGATGTACTGATTTGATACATACTTGTAGTGTCCGACAGGTCGCATCTCATTCAAGCTCTATGATTGGAATCCAGCGGAGTTCCCTCGAAGACTTCGGCACCAAGTATTATTAAAAGACTGTTATTACAGTTTAGTATATAGAGTGAGAATTATTTTAATAGAAATATGTCAGGACTTGGATTAACATGTGGGTAAATGTGTTTACAGATATTCCAATGGTTGGCCAGTATGCCGGTTGAGTTGGAGGGGTATATCCGCCCTGGATGTACTATCTTGACTGTTTTTATTGCAATGCCAAAGTTTATGTGGATGAAGGTAATGATGTCGGTAATCTTACTTGCAAGATTGATATTCAGTTTGTCAAAGTTTTCTTCTTACCTTGCCTTTAAAAATTTTGTTCAACAACTTTGGTTTTGATCATGTGATGGTTTTGCTCAGTTACTTGAAGATCCTGTATCATATGTACATGACTTTGTTGTTGTACCTGGAAGGATGCTGTCTGGGAGAGGCAATATACTTGTTTATCTGAATGACATGATTTTCCGTGTTGTGAAAGGTAATCTGATGCTCCATAGCTGTGTTGTATTTCTATTATTTTATTAATTATGCGGTAAAATATGACGTAACTTAATTAGCCTCTGCGTTTATTTGATGATCCATCTTGACATATTGCTGTTAAAAGATACAGATCTCTGAATAATTCTTGTTTGCAATCTTTCCATGAGATGTAAATGGATGTACAGAACTAAACAAAATTTATGAAATTATGTTGGTCAGAATCATCAATTCGTGTCGGTTGATCTTAGATTTTGGGTATAAACAGCAGTTTGCGAGTAGAATTTCTGACAAATTTTCATGTTTCCTGGTAGTGGGACTGGTAGGTATCTTTTTTTTTTTTTTTGGTTAATCTATTTTCAGTAATTAATGTGCTTCTTTTCATTTTGGTATGCACAGATGGGACTTCTGTAATAAAAGGGAAAGTTGAGATGCGGGCCCCAAGGCTTCATTACGTTCATCCTAGATATTTTGAGGCAGGCAAGCCCATGGAATTTGTTGCCTGTGGAAGTGATTTATTACAACCCAAATTTCGGTAGGACTTCCTTTCAGGGTTTTCCACCTGTTGATAGTAGTTTATTGTGTTGTATTTTGATTCAGCCCCTTTCAGCTCTGTCATTTTGGATCATGTATTATTATGATAAGGTAGCTTTTCATGAACACGACATTTCCTGTCAACTGTAAGACTAGATTATAATGGAGGGAGGGGAACCTACTTGGTGACACTCTCAACAGTCTACATAGACTTGTTACTAGTACATAATAGCTACTGTTCTTTGTTGGTCCAAAAGTGTAGCACGCATAGTGTGATCTTGGAAGTGCCAGAATATATTGATCAGGGATGTATATCAATTATGGCAGATCTGTAGTTGTCTGATGGCACATGCTGATTACTCTTCTGATTTATCCAAATAAAATAATTCTGATTAATTTAAAGTTTTGCAGTCAGGTGTATGTTCTATAATATTCTGTTTACTTGTTCCATGTATGTAGAGAGCAGAATTATTGTCAAGTAAGTTGCCTAATAAAGATCATTATGGTGACAGGTTTCTTGTATCCTTCTCTGGAAAGTATCTGGCGTATAATTACTATCCTGAATCTTCTCCTAGTCAGATTGAAGGAGACACTGCTACTAACTTAGACCATCAATTATACAAGATACATGTTCCTCAGACTGAAGCAAATCGTTTTGGTCCTGCATTTATTGAGGTAAATTTTCTGAGCTATTTTCTTTTACCCTCCTTATGGTGTATATTCTTGTCTGATCATATCTCCAGACTCCAGCGATCATAATAGTGTTGTGGTATTCCATCATTCTGACAAAAGTAAAGATAGTGTTATGGTATGTTTATTGTTGCTTGCATGGGTGTTTGACCATGTTTCTGCAATGCTGATTACTGATATGTGTCAAACACTTGATATTCACTATGCAGTAAACCCATTTATGACCAGCGATTTATAAATTTGATATGCAACTTCTTTGATTGGTTAATGCATTGATGAGAATTGTTGGTCTTGAAACATGGTATGTAGACAATGATGCAGCTATTGCTGATAACATTAGCCATAAGCTATATCTGTGGACTGGAATCTGCGATAGGTATACGGAAAAGAGTAGGATTCATATAGATACAATTGAAATTTTGAGGTTCACATGGAGACAGAAGCATAGTTACAAAAGCATTTTAATGCATGGTACTTGGTTTTTAACTTGCCAGGATTTTCTTTGGCTCATAGTTTATCATTGGATGAATCTATATTGCAGATTGAGAATGAATCTGGCTTATCGAACTTTCTACCCATACTCATCGCGGATAAAGATGTTTGTGCAGAAATGAATACTATTCAGAAGAGATATGAAGAATCTTTCTCTTTGCAAGGATCACACTTTTCTTCTAGTGGTTCTCTGTCAGACTCTTGTGAAGCATCTTCCCTGGGACACACAGCATTTTCTGAAGTTATTTTAGATATAGCATGGTTACTTAAAAAGCCCTCATCAGAAAATTTTCAACAGATCATGACTGCTTCACAGATCCAAAGATTCAACTATTTATTGAACTTTTTGATATCCATGAAGTCAACAACCATATTGGAGAAAGTTTCACAAAATTTGAAGACTCTGATGGATAACATGGAGTTACACAGTGCAAATGATGGCACCAGTGATGCTGACATGAGGCTCTTAAAGAATTACATGGATTATGCCCGTGATCGTCAAAAAATTGACAACTCGGGGGTTTTAGTACCATGGTCTGGAAGATTGGTGCAAAAAGAGGATATTGTTTCTCAAAGTCAAAGCTGCTTTCAGAATGTCGGAAATTTGGTTGTTCCGTTACAATGTCAGGTGAGAACTTCATTCAATTGGGTGGTGGTGGTCGGTGAGAGAGGTTAGGGGGAGGTGGGGATTGAAAGGATTAAATAAATCTGCTTTTAAGTTAGCTTTGGTTTAATATACATTTTACTCTTTAGCAATTTAACATTTCTTCTCATCTGGTAGTCTGGTAGTTCAAATTCCAACTTTTTAAGAAGAAAATATTGTGGTGAGGCATTGCATTCCTGGTAATTTAACTGTTTTTATTTCTGACAGGGCTTTTCTTTTCTTTTTATTTTTGTCCAAAAAAAGTTTGAGTTCGAACTTGTTGCTTGCATGTCATTTCATTAGTTGTTATTGCCGTACTGATTTTTCTTAGAGGCTGCCCTGCTTTCTTTCCCTATCTCTTTGGGATCTGAAATCTACTTCTACAGTCAACTAGTGAAGGATTTATTTGATTCTAACTGTTTGGCTACGTTGTGGTTAAGCGCATGACAACTTATTTTCTCCTCCCTTTTGCTAAATTGAAATCTACAGTTCTATTTTGGCCATCTAAGATCTTATAACTAGTTGTGTTATTCACCATCACATTTTTATCTGTTAAATGTTTTCGTACTTCTAATAGCTAGCAAGAGATATCCAATTGAGGGTAGGGCAGTCGCTAATTGTACATAATTTACGTACTTGTTATTTTCTGTACTCTTATTTGATGAACTGATACAAGATTTGTTCCGTTAATTGTTATGTAATATTATGCAGGATACGGAGATAACTGTGGATGGTAGGGTGGATGTGATGGTGGGTTCAACTTCTCATGAGAGAAGTGAAACTGTTCCACTCTTGAGTAAAAAAGCAGTCATGAAAGCTAACCTGATCAAGAAATGGCCAAGAGTGGCTAACTATTGCACTTCTGGGGAGGTCTCAATGTCCCGCTCTAGTGGGGCGTTCTTGAGATTTCGCCCTGCACTTTATGTAATTTGTGCTGCAGCTATCTGTTTAGGATTTTGTGCAGTCCTCTTTCATCCTCACAAGGTTGGTGAATTTGCAGTAACAATGCGCAGATGTTTATTTGACAACTTTTAGATGTTTTAGTCTGTTTTTTTTTTTTCCTTAGAATGTATTCCTCAATCCCTTAAATATGTGTATATATATATATATATTATATCTCCGTTGTGCACTACTTTCTAATATTAGATTAAGACAAGCCGCCAAAATTTTTTTCGTCACCGAGCTGTTCTTGCTGCAAGCATAAATTCTGCGTACTGCCTCTGTCAAGTCGCATTCTGTTTTCGGGTGCTGTTCTTGCTCGAAGCATAAATTCTGCGTATTGCCTCTGTTGAGTCACATTTTCTGGACTCTGTTTGCCTACGGCCTTTGAGATAGTAATTTTAATTTTGCAAGAAAATGAAGTTGCTCGAATTTTAATTTTAATTTTGGGAATGCAATGTCAGCGGTGGCTGATGTTCCAGTTGCATTGTGTATTCTATTGTTGTAATGTTTAGATACAGATTTGGTGTTGTGCTTAAGTAATAAAAGAGGCCTGTTTTCTGATCGAATTCCTTCTAAATTGTAATTTGTAATGTTATGAAATAGGGGGTTTCATGCTGCTTTTTTGTTTTCGATTTTTTTTATTTATGAATACCCTAAAACAATTCAAAACTGTCCATTAATTAATATTTTTTTGCACAATTGATAATCTATCTATATATATAAAGCAAAAGGCAGAGAATGGTGAAACATTCAAAATACCAGAAAATGCCCTTGGTTAATGCAAACATTAAGAATTTAAATTATTAATTAAATGAGGATAATATAGTAAATTCACACTTTTTCATATTTAAAAAAATTAAAAGAAAAAGAAAAAGCAGATAATGGATCCTATTTTTATGAAACACAACTACCCATTATCTTTTTTAATTCTAAAATAAATTTACTTATTTTTTAAAAAAAACCTCTCGCAAGCGCGGAAGCGCGTGCAGAGAGGCTAGTATATATAAAGCAAAAGGCAGAGAATGGTGAAACATTCAAAATACCAGAAAATATCCTTAGTTAATGCAAACATTAAGAACTAAACTTATTAATTAAATGAGGATAATATGGTAAATTCATACTTTTTATAAAAAATTAAAATTAAATAAAAAATAATGGATCCTATTTTTATGGAACACTTTTTAATTCTAAAAAAATTTTAAATTTTTTTTAAAAAAATGCCTCTCGCAAGCGCTTCCGAGGCTAGTAGTAATAATAATAATAATAATAATAATAATAATTTTTTGAACATATTTTATTTCAAATTTCTGTACATATTATGCGCACGTTTGAATGTTGAAGTGTGTGAAAAGGCAAAATCTTGTGTGTACCCATGATGCCAGTTATGCAACTGCTTGTTGTGCTTGTTATTTATTCATTTATTTTATCCGTCAAAGATTTCAAAGTATTCCTTTTCAACTGATGCGATGCTGCTCATCTGCCCCAATGGAAACGATGAAGATATCACAACCCAAAACCCCCCAAAAAACAAAAAACAAAATCAGAAAACATGAAGGTAGCTCACCCTTTTCTCCCCTCATTTATCCAAAGCAACCTGGCACGAGTCATGAGTCATGATATTTGTGGTGTTTTCAAATCAAGGGCCACAGGGTATATTTTAATTTAGAACAAAATAGTTAGCAACTTAAGGTAGAATATCCACTAATTGACAATGAATTCCACCCCACTAGGCTGGAGTTAGCAACAGCTTTTATTTTGCAATAACACGCTTAGCACCATCCAAAGTATTCTTGAGTAACATTGCAACAGTCATTGGGCCCACGCCTCCAGGAACAGGAGTTACCCATCCAGCAACCTTACATGCTTCCTGGAAATCGACATCTCCAACCAATCTATAGCCTGATTTTCTACTTGAGTCGTCTATAGCATTTGTTCCGACATCAATGACTGCAGCACCTGGTTTTATCCAACTCCCCTTGATCTGAAATTCAGTAGATACACTGATTAACAAATTTCGGATAGATTTCATCAATTTGAAACATAAACCCTACGTCCCACAGCGTCCAACCAAGACAAGGAATGTATTATATGACACACAGAAACGATGTTTGCTCCACTAACAGATGGCAGTCATTTCATACAAGCAATGATACAACTTAGTGAAGAGGGCTATTTTATACACACCAGACCACTGCTTATAAAGCATCAAAGGCATTGTCTTACAACTTCCAAGTAAAAATGATGGAAGTACCAAGGCCGAAGAATTTCCTTTTTCCTTCACCTGGGATGAATATATGGGAGGAATCAACCAAGTATACCTATTCTCTTATTAGTTGCATTTCAGTTTTCTTGTTCAAGCATATCTTAAGGTGTTTGAAGTATTTAACTATGTGCAAGTTGTGTATACTGAAAAATATGCAGTTCATATATGGGATCTTAGTGTTATGTGCTAGTATTTATGGGTGAACAAATTACCATGGTCTTCAGCACTACTTTTAACTAGAAACAAACTAAGTACTAGAATTTTCATGGAAAGCCAAACAAATATTAAACGAGAGAAAACAGCTATGTCATAAGACGATGTTACTACATATCAAGGAACAACAATCTGTGAACCACCTACCATCATTGCCTGCCCTGCTGCAGCAATAATAATGTCTGCTTCACGAATGATACTTTCTGGATCGTGAGAATGAGAATGGACTACAGTAACCGTAGCATCTGCTTTCAAAAGCAACAACGAAACTGGCAATCCAACTATGTTACTTCTGCCCACCACCACTGCCTTCTTTCCCTTTATGCTTATGCCACTCCGTGACAGAAGTTCCAGGCAGCCCTGCAGAAAAAATCATCTCATAAAACAAAACTGCTATCTGCCACAAGAAAGCCTCTCACAGCTCCATATGAGTATTTCTTGGATAACAAGGTTCCCTTGTTTGGCACAAAGTATACTCAAAGAAACAAAAGCATACGTGTGTGTCTGCATCTATCTGTGTTTGAATCCATAACTCAAGTGTCTTGCCTTGGGAGTGCAAGGAAGGAACAGAGGTTCTCTGCCTTTCATCGCGAGCTTGCCAATGTTGAGAGGATGGAAGCCATCAACATCCTTCTCGATGCTGATTTCACTCAACACCTTCTCCTCATTAATATGCTTCGGCAATGGAAGCTGAACTAGAATACCTACCAACAAAACAAAACCTACTTTCACGACGAACAACAATGGAAATGTAGCACATAAACAACTGGTTTCAGATTCCACCAAGCTCAAAATAAGAATTTGTAATTATATTTTGTCAACTTAGAATGGAAAAAGTGATCATCTTTCATGAAACCAACCATGAACATCGGGATTGGCATTCAATTCATGAACTTTGGCAATGAGGTCGTCTTGGGACACATACTCAGGGAGGTCTATGTCCAAGGATTTAATGGCAACCTCAGCACAAGCCTTCCTCTTCATGCTCACATAGCTCTGAGAGTCCTTCCTGTTCCCTACAATCACTACTGCCAGTCCTGGAACCTAAACCATTGATTGATTGCATAATTGCATTGTCAAAATTCATCCATTAAATAAATAATTACAAAAATTAATTCAGTTAGATGGAGCAAAAAAGCAAACCTTGCCATATTTCTGGGAGAGATGGCGGACTTCCTCTGCAATTTCGTTTCGGATGGTCTGGGCTATGGCTTTTCCGTCGATTATCGCGGCCATGTGATCCGATTGCGACGCCATTGATCAAACACTCACTCTCAGTCTGATTAGGGTTTACAATGACAAAGGATTTACTGCACCCATAAAAACCCTAAATTAGGATTTACAGTGACAGTGGGTCCGATCGACTGAGAGAGCTGAGGTGAGTCCGAGAGTGACTCTCTCGGTTGATTTCGGGGTCGATCAGGTGCGGAAGGGTACATGGAACTGCTTCCAGGTTGCAACTAATTCGCTGACACGTATTATAGCAGTATAGCCGACCAGCTATACTATTTATTAAAAAAAAAGAAAAGAAAATGACCCTTCTAGTTGCATTAATTTATACTTTATAGATATTAATTTGCTAGTTTTGACATCTCCAAAGCAGATATTGAAGAGAGAAATTTCACAGTCAATCAATTTGATAGTTCAATTTTTTCTTCTTCTATTTTCGTGGAAATATTTGTCTTTGATCTATCTCATTCTCTCGAGTGCTACTAAATTATGTTATTGCACACATTATTTGTTGTAGAGAATTGCATGTTGAGTTGGAGTGTTCTTGGTAATTGCTTCACATTTCAAACAACACTTTACATGAAGAATACTAACACCTCACTTACTACTAACTACACCCATAAATCTTTGTTTGTAATTGTTGTTTTGGTTGGCAAAGAGTTTGCAAAATCACCATCTTGCATTTTTGTTACAACAAGTAAGAAATAATCTTAGCCCCTCACATTCTTTGAGTTAGTAAAATACAGAACGGAAAAAATATGAATAAAATACGTAAATGTTTTATTCGGCAATATTTTGGCAAATTACAACTTATAAGTTTGGCCACTATATAATATTTGAATATGATTTGTTTTATTTTTTTAATATATAATATTTTTATTCAATAATATGTGAAAATTATGTGTATAATACTTGAATTTTGTGTGTATAATTGAAAATTTTGTAAAAAAAAGTGTATTAAACATGAAAAATACAGACATACGTGTACAATACGAGTATTAAACGTAAAAATGCTAAATTATTTATATGGGTAATAGCTATGGAAAAGTAAAAATTCAAAAGGAGACAATAGAGACTCGGATAATGGTTGAATAGTAATGGATGGCTATAAACTACCCTTATTGATAAACAAAAAAGGGGGAAAACAATTTTTTTATTTTATAAAAAGATTAGTGTCTTATGTAAGAGTATAGCCGGTCGGCTATACTATACATAAAAAAAAAGGGACCCCAGTAAAGCCGCCCGGCAAGAAAAAAAACACCGGGTATAGCCGCGCGGCTATACTGTCTATGGAAAAAGAGGGCCCGCCTGGCTGCTTGCGCCTGCTTCGCCACGTGTCAAAAAATATAGCCGCATGGCTATACGCTTTTTATTAAAAATACCCTGAGGATAGCCGCTCGGCTATCCTATTTATAATTAAAAAGGACCAACCGCCTAGCGCCTAGCTCTCGCTTCGCCATGTGTCAAAAATAGTATAGCCGCGCGGCTATACTGTCCCCACCTGGCTTCAGCGACCACTTCGCCACATGTCAAAAAAGACAAGTTGACAAACCTTAAGGCCCACCATATATGCAATTGCAGGGTGATTATTTAAGCTGTCCTACATCACAACATTCTTTTACTTGTTATTTTGGATCAAACTTGTACTTGTTCCACAACAGTGATAAGATTGTTAATAAATCAAGATTGGCTGCTTGTTTTAATTTAGTGTGATTCAAGTAAGCCTTAAAGGGGTTTGTCGTTTGTTAATGAACTAATTCTTATACAGTTACTGAGCATCATTCACTCTCTCCCCCTCAATATTTGTAGGATTCCATGGAAGATTATGAGATAACTGTGCCTTTTTAATCCCTTCAAGCTCTAGGATGCCTTGTTGATGGAGTTTCCCCCAAGAAAAAAGCTGGTGATATCTGCACAACTGCTGTCCATGATTTTGAAGGTGATCAAACCTACAGTAAGAAGCCAGGCCACAATTTCACTTTCACAGCTGATTTTGATACTACTGATGTCTCAAGTTACGATGCTCTTGTAATCCCTGGAAAACCATCCATCTGCCATGGGCAGTAGATTTTAGCTGCTGCTGGTGTTCTGCAGGTAAGGTTATCGACAAAATCATTTAAGAGCAGTTCCCCAATTAGTCCTTTCTTTTTTCGGCCAGACAACACATTTGTTTCCTGAAACTTGATGCAAAGTCCTTATCCTTTTAAGTTTATCAATCAAGTCGAATTATAAAGTTTACTAATTCAATTCTGTGCTTTTGTCAACCACAATAATGATTTTGTTACGAATTTTACTGATTTTTTATCTGTTACCACCAAGACTAGGCTAAGATAGGGAATCACCTAGCAAGGTTAGGGTACGCTAATGTGTTAGGTGGAGTGTGGTGTATCGTCAGACTTTTTAGTGGGACAGTACCTATTTTTATGTACATAAAGTGGTATCAGAGTGACGATTTTATTGCAAAGTCCAAAAGCAACCACCTTGAAGTACTGCTCTGTTTGTTTCTGATTCTTCTGATTGATGGTGAATTTACTTGTTTGCACATTATGAAGCTTTTAGCATGCCCTAATTGTTATCCACTGCCTACATTTATAGGGAAAGAAACGCACTGCATACCCACCAATGAAGCTTAATGTGGTTTTGTCGGGAGCAACATGGCTGGAACCTGATCCAATAGATCGTTGCTTCACTGATGGCATTGCTTGATGTTCGAGTATCATTCTAGTTGCTGTTCACCCGGGTCAACCACTTGCATGTGATATACTTAATTCATGAAAGATTAAGACAAGGATGATATGCTGCCTTTTGTATCAATGAGGGACCAAGTAATAATCTGTTTTTGATCTGTATATGCCATGTTCCATGCAAATAAGTTCTGTCTCGCCTGCGAATCCCTATCCTGATATGAGATTGCATACTATTCCTAACATAGGCAATGATATTAGAGTGTATTTTTCGTTTGTTGCTGTATCTAGAGTGTATTTTTCACATGATATTAGATTTTCATTTCTGTGAATTACCAATTTATTTATTAAAAACAAAACATAGCAGTGAAGGGAAAAATAGAAGCAAGAGGGCCTATTCATCACATCACTCCTTACCTTCTCAAATGTTTGATCTTCAGAGTTGAAGGCTTAACTACGCTATTTGATGTTCCTGTGACCAATATGTATATAAAAAGTCCAGAAATTGGTCTGTCCAGCACAAGTAAAGGTCCAAGTCTCAAGTGGTATATCACATTCTAGGTTTATTCTGTGTTTTTTTTTACAGGACCCTTGCATTGCAACTCAGTCAAACTAGAGACTTACCTCTCAATGCATCGAATTTTGATCCAAATCTAATTCGAATAGGGTTTAGGGTTTAGCTGGATTCTTGGTTTTGGTAGTGGTGGGCTTGATGGATCTGTGCATGAATGTTAGATGGGAGTGGATTTTATTATATTACGGTCTGCGTGTGTTTAGAAATTCAGAGAGAGATATGGAAAGAAAAGAAAAGGGTGTGGTAAGTGAAAGAAAAAAACAAGAAGGATCATCAATGGTGAAAAAGTTGAAACGCGGCGTATTGGTAGGGAAAATAGGAGGGCTTTGTAGCACGCCACGCCAATTTGGAGACTTGATGAGTTTTACTATCAGCAAAACAACAACAACAAACCCAGCTATGAATTTCTCCCACAACTCTTCGGAATTTTACAAATTTAATCTTCGGAATTTCATCCAATTTTGGGATCAGACGACAATTCTTCGGAATTTTAAGACGATGGTGACAATGACGAAGAAGATGGTGATGGTGATGGTGATGATGGATCTGGGTAGGGGGTGGTGGCTGGGAGTGTGGTACGGTTGAAAATATTCTATTTATGACGTATAGCCGGGCGGCTATACGTTTTAGAATATTCTATTTATAGCGTATATAGCCAGGCGGCTATACCAATAACAAATTCTTACAGCCGGACGGCTATAGTTTTAACATGTTTTATTTCCACAGTACCGCCGCACGGCTATACTGTTAGAATATTCTATTTATATAGTATGGCCATACGGCTATACTTTTAACATATTCTATTTCCAGAGTATAGCCGTTCGGCTATCCTTTTAGAATATCCTATTTATAGCATAGCCGAACGGCTATACATTTAACATATTCTATTTCCAGAGTATCGCCGGGCGGCTATACATTTAGAATATTCTATTTATAGTATAGTCGCACGGCTATATCTTTAACATATTCTATTTCTAGAGTATCACCGTCCGGCTATACTGTTAGACTATTATATTTATATAGTATAGTCGACCGGCTGTACTCTGGAAATAGAATATGGTAACGGTGTAGCTGGTTGGCTATACTGTTAGAATATTCTATTTATAGCGTGTAGCTTATTCTATTTATATAGTATAACTGCATGGCGATACGTTTAACATATTCTATTCATAGTGTATAGCCACTCGGCTATACTTTTAAAATAATTCTATTTACACAGTATAGCCGCGCATATTCTATTTACATAGTATAGCTGCCTGGCTATACGTTTAGATATTCTATTTATATAGTATAACAGCATGACTGTACACTATAAATATTTTATTTATAGAGTATAGCCACTTGGCTATACTTTGGGTTAGGAGTGAGTATCTAAACTAAAAAATCGGCGTACCGACGGTTTCATTTAGTTTGGTTAAATTTTTATTTTTATTTTTTAGTTCACTTAACATGACACTATGAAACATCTACATATAATTATAAAGATGGAGTACCACGCCTAGAATAGGAAATAGAAATGTAGGATAGTAAAAACACAAACAAACCCTACTAATTAACATGTGTCAACTTCTTCTTCCTTGGCCACCAAGAGGAAAACAAGATAATATAGCTACTAAAAACGTAGTATAGCCGCGCGGCTATACTATTTATAAAAAAAAGACCCACATGGCTCCTAGGGCATGCCACGCTAAGTGTAAAAACAATACAGCCGCTCGGCTATACTCTTGAAGTATATTACATTTAATAGGAGTATATACTATTTCTTAAAAAAATATTAAAAGAAAATGACCCTTCTAGTTGCATTAGTTTATACTTTATAGATATTAATTTGCTAGTTTCAACATCTTAAAAGCAGATATTGAAGAGAAAGAAATTTCACAGTAAATCAATTTCAGAATTTCATTTTTTCTTCTTCTATTTTTGTGGGAGTGTTTGCCTTTGGTCTACCTTGTTCTTGTGAATGCTACTAAATTTTGTTATTGTACACATTATTTGCTGTAGAGAATTGCATGCTGAGTTGGAGTGTTCTTGATAATTGCTTCACATTTCAAACAACACTTTAAATGAAGAATACTACCACCTTGCTTACTACTATACCCATAAATATTTATTTGAAATTGTTGTTTTGGTTGGAAAAGAGTTTGCAAAATCACTATCTTGCATTTTTATTACAACAAGTAAGAAATAATCTTAGCCTCTCACATTCTTTGAGTTAGTAAAATACGTAACGGAAAAAATATGAATAAAATACGTATGTGTTTTATTCGGCAATATTTTGGCAAATTACAACTGATAAGTTTGGCCACAATATAATATGAATAATGCTACTCTTGCCACATTTATATACCACATCCCTATACCATCTTATGTTACAGTTGAGGTGGACAGCCACGTCAATTAAATTTATTTAATATTTTCTTTTCTTTTATGATTTATTCCAGTATTTATTTTTCTAATTGTCTTAATTAAAATACACTTCATTGATTTAATTGATGTGGCATATAATATGGACATGCCACATCATGTGGTAAAGAAATGTGGGATAAAAATGTGATAAGTGTAGCATTACTCATATAATATTTTAATATGATTTATTTACTTTTTTTAATATATATTATTTTTATTCAATAATATGTGAAAATTATGTGTATAATACTTGAATTTTGTGTGTATAATTGAAAGTTTTGTAAAAAAATAAGTGTACAATACGAGTATTAAACGTGAAAATGCTAAATTCTTTATAGGAGTAATAGCTCTGGAAAAGTAAAAACTCAAAAGGGGACAATAGAGACTTGTAGAATGGCCTAATAGTAATGGATAAGGCTCTAAATTACCTTTATCGATAAACAAAAATCGGAAAAAACTAATTTTTAATGTAAAGAGTATAGCCGCTCAGCTATACTATGTCACGTCTGATGTCCCAGTTACATTGTGTAGATCCTTTTTTAATGGAGGGAGGTCTAAAACAAAACAATTGAAACTGTCCAATAATTTTGTTGTTGTTGGAAATTGTCTATTAATAATTGATTTTTTTAGTATCCGTGTAGTGTGTGAGTTTAGTATTTTATTGTCCCTTTTAATAGGAAAGGTCTTAAAAAAATTGATATATTTTTTTGTTCTCAATTGGTAACAATAATGATAATTTGAACATATTTTATTTCTAATTTATACAAATTATAATATCATCATATATTATGTGTATTTTTTTTTACAATCAATATTGGGAAAAGGGAGAATTAAATTTAGGACTTCAGATATATGAGTAAATGCTCTTAACCACTTGAATTACACACTCCTTGCATATTATTATTACGTGTGTATTCAAATGTTATAATATATAAAAATGGCAATATTTGAATGTTATAGTACATAAAAATACCAAAATCTTGAGTCATGATGAAACAACGGCTTTGTTATTTATTCGTTTATTTTATTTGTTTGCTTTTATTTTGGACGAATATTTTATTTGTTTGCTAATTAGAGAATTTGTCGCTTGTTCGTACAGAGATTTCAAGTATTCCCTTTCAACTGAAATAATGATTACTCATATGATGCCCCAACACAAAAGATATAGGTATCACAACTTTAAAAAAAACAAAAATAAAAGCAAACATGAAGATATGCTTTGCTTACCCTTTTCTCCCCTCATTTATTCAAAGGATAATGTACTTCACCATCAGCAACCTAACATGAGTCACGAGATTTGTGGGTGTTTTCCCATTAAGGCCAGTGCAATATGATGTGACATAGGATATTTAATTTAAAATATATTTACGTATCGTGAGCCATTTACAATCGTTGATTAAGATAAACTATTCATTAATTGACAACAAATGAAGAAGGTCCCCAGTTGTCACTCCTTTTATACACAAACTATTAGTACAAAGTAATGTTGAAGTCAGTCAGTTCCTAGATACATCAGTAATTCCTCACTACGAATCCATGCGAATGCAACTCACATGCATCTACGATCAAGAAATACTCACGCATCACACGAGAATTTATGTAGCAAAATGCATTGATATAACAACAACAATCCATGTTTTACCAAAAAATTACAACCATAGAATGATATGAAGCATATATCATCATAGATCTTTGACACCCACACTTCTATAACTTCTACTGCTTTTATTTTTGTCTTCTGAAATTACAAGAAAACCCCAATCTCCCTTTACACTGCAAGGCCATTATTCGACAACAAACCTATTTTTCATTTGAATATGAAAGTAAACTTAACCGTATCTGATCAGTCAAAAACCAGCAGAGTTTATTTTTCAAATAAAATAAATTATCTTTTGCCAGCTTCATCTTCAGTAACAGAACAAGAAACACTGTGCCTTGCCGCCCCCAAGCTCCCATTTGTTATTTGTTTCTTATAATTCCTAGCAACCGATCCGAGTAAGGTCCACGTAAGCATGCATCATATTTAAACCAAATTAATCATAAATGTGATCACATGCAAAAATTAGCTTTAAATAGCCTTATCATCTTGGTCCGCTTCCACATGTCCTAATTAGGCTATGCTTAGCTAAAACCTCATCATTTTCACCAGATCAGTGACAGCTTTAACTCACATGCAGTACCCAGTTTCCCATCAGATACAACCTTCTACCTTCTTCCTAATCAATTGCTAGTGGACAAACTCATAAATATCTAGATGCACTTTTTTTGTTTTTTTTTTTAAAATTTTTGTTCATAAAATATCTAGCTACATGTGGCTTTGACATGTGTATAAATACCTCAGAACACGAGCATATATTGCATTGCATCCCACCAAGAGGAGAGTCCTACCAGGGGCAGAGTCCTTTTGCTCCTGTTTTTCCTTCTTTTTGTTTGAATTTTTTAGTTTTTTTTAGAGTAGTGAGAAAAAAACATGGCAATTGGGCAGTTCAGAGATGTTGAAAATGGAGAAAATAACACCCTTGAGGATTTGGAACAGCCTCTGTTCATTAAGCAGGAGAAAATTGTTTCCTATGAAGAAGAATATGGGAGTGATGAGAAGAGTACTGAGAAAAGTGGATCCATTTGGATGGTTTTGCTCAGCACTTGTGTTGCTGTTTGTGGCTCTTTTGAGTTTGGATCATGTGTAAGTGTTTTTGTAATTTCTATGAACATTGCGTTTTTAGTCAGAGCAGGTTGCAGGCTCTCTGTGTTTCTGGTTTAAGGAGGTTCTTGGTATACTAAGTGTGTTATTTTTGTTGTTTGTGTTTCTTATCATTAGGGGGTAAAAAAAATGCAAAAATAACCCAAAAAGAAGAATGTTTGTTTAGCTTAAGTTCTTGTTTTGGCAGGTGGGCTATTCAGCTCCCACTCAATCTGCTATCAGGGAAGATCTCAATCTCTCTCTTGCCCAGGTTTGCCCTGTTGTTCTCTTTGGTCATTAAAACAATTTGCATTATATTGAAGTGAATTGTTACTGATTTCCAGTCACATGGCAGTTCTCCATGTTTGGCTCTATACTAACAATTGGTGCAATGCTGGGTGCTATAACAAGTGGTCGGATTGCAGATTTTCTCGGTCGAAAAGGGGTATGATAAATTTTAATTTCTGGTGTTAAAGAAGAAACAAATGAAAGCTTGGTCATATCCGTTGTCCTAAACTTTGCACTGAACTTCTTGAATTTGTATGGAAATAGGCAATGAGAATGTCAGCTAGTTTTTGCATTACAGGATGGCTAGCCATCTTTTTCTCTAAGGTATATTTCCACCATTTTAAACTCTTGAATTTGTATATTTTTCTTAAGTTCAGTCAAACAGAGGTCACATGCTGAATGTATTTGCTATAAATCTTATGCAGGGAGCTTTGTCCCTTGACATAGGAAGGTTTTTCACTGGATATGGAATTGGAGTTTTCTCCTATGTGGTACATAATTTTATTTTAAAGCCAAGTTCTATTCATATGCTTTGCAATTTCCGAACAAGGCTGTTTAATCTAATCAGAGTTTCTCTGGCATCATCTGGATGAACAGGTCCCAATATTCATAGCAGAAATCGCGCCCAAAAATCTCCGCGGAGCGCTTACAACATTAAATCAGGTAGGAAATTTATGAGCTCTCTCTGCACAAAATCATCTCCCTACTAGCTAGAAAGCTATATGTTCTTTAACATGCTGTTATTTTTTCCTTGTACTTGTCCTGCAGCTCATGATTGTGACTGGAGCATCAGTTGCATTTGTAATAGGAACAATTATAAGTTGGACAACACTTGCTCTAACTGGTAAGTTCTGATCCCATAGGATATTTTGTTATTCTTAATGACAATAGGTGGCTCAACTTAATTGCCTTTGGAAGTAACTGAACACTTTGAAGAGATTGATAATTGGGTTTTGATATGAAGGCATTGTTCCTTGCATTTTCCTGCTTGTGGGTCTATGGTTTGTGCCGGAGTCGCCTCGATGGCTGGTAAGATTTCAGTTCATAATAAGCTTTGCCTTTTGTTTTCTTATTCTCACAAAACCAGAGAAAAAATAAATAGTGAGAACAAAACAGATGTATGAAGCTGAAATTATTTGTTTTCAGGCAAAGATTGGCCATGAGAAAGAATTTCAAATTGCACTACAGAGACTCCGTGGAAAACATGCTGATATATCTGATGAAATGGCTGAAATTCAAGTATGTCCTGTCAACCGAAAAATGTTAATTGAATCTTTCATAATCTAAAATCAACATTACTAACAAAATCACCCTGCCTGTATCTTAACAGGAATATATTTTTACTCTACAAAGTCTTCCAAAAGCCAAATTGTTGGATTTGTTTAAAAGCGAACATATTCGCTCTGTGATTGTAAGCAACTTTTCTCTGTCAATTTTCATAACTTTCTCTAATGCTGTTAACCAAATGACTTCATTTCTGACTCCAAACTCCTGAACATCCAGATTGGGGTTGGATTAATGGTGTTTCAACAGTTTGGTGGTATTAATGGGATAGGATTCTATGCAAGTCAAACCTTTGAAGAAGCTGGTATTTCAACTGGGGCTTTCCTATGCTTCATTTCATTTGGTTTGTTGCTAATCTTTCCTATTAAAGTTATCTCTTTCCGTAATGCCAATTGCAGGAATTTCAAGCAAAACCGGAACCATAGCTTATGCATGTGTTCAGGTAACCATTTTCTCCTATCATCTGTTGAATCTCAAATGTTTGAGTTTGTCCATCCAAGCACGGCTCATGTAAAATCTATTGGCAGGTCCCGATCACTATGGTTGGAGCAACGTTAATTGATAAGTCAGGAAGGAGGCCTCTTATAATGGTAGCAATTGATCTAGAAAACCTGATCCCTTACAGAGGATCTTTATAGATAAACTTTTCGTGATGAGCTTTTGTTTTCGTATCAAGGTTTCAGCAACTGGGACATTCCTAGGCTGTTTTCTAGCAGGAACTTCTTTCTTTCTGAAGGTATCAAAACTTTAAAACTATGTTCTGTTACAAAATCTTTTCTGCCCTTTCCTGTTACATTATGGTCTGATGTATGTATCATCTTTTTGTTTATCAGGGATATGGTTTGTTGCTTGATTGGGTACCGATAATAGCTGTGTCCGGCGTGCTGGTAAGTTAACCATCACAGTTCGTAACTGCAAACTTGAAAATTATCATGCCTCTTACTGCAGCTTCTCATTTTACCTTGTTTATTTTTTTCCCCTTTCGAATCAGACTTACATTGCGTCCTTCTCGATTGGAATGGGAGCTGTGCCTTGGGTGATAATGTCTGAGGTAAGTTTGAACAATTAACCTTGTCAGTTCCTCAATGCCATTCATGATAATGTAAGCATTTTGAACCAAACAGACAGCAGAGAAATCATTTAAAACTCTATAAACATGGTTTCTTTTGCAGATTTTTCCAATCCATGTGAAGGGAGCTGCTGGGAGCTTGGTGGTGCTTGTGAACTGGTTGGGTGCTTGGGCAATTTCCTACACCTACAACTTTCTCATGAGCTGGAGTTCCTCAGGTAAGTAAAACTTTTGAACCAATTGATTGGTTTGTATTGTTTGACAACTGATATTCCATACATATACACTTTGATTTGTTTTGCAGGAACTTATTACATTTACTCTGGATTTTCTTTGTTGACCATCCTATTTGTGGCCAAGTTAGTCCCGGAAACCAAAGGCAAAACCCTAGAAGAAATTCAGTCATGCATCAATTCAGGGAGATCAAGAAGACAAGACATCATTAGCTGATAACATTTAGGAGTAGATATGTTAGAAAATTTCCGGGGGATTTTGGCTCGAAAGTGTCTTCTCCATTTTGATTTGGAGGTGAGTTTCACGTCGGAGCAAAATACCCTTACCATTCATTATGTGTCAAATTTCTTTGGGCCTTCAACTCAACATGGAAGATGCAATATAGCAAAGTGTGTGCTTGTATTCATGTTGTATGGAAAATGGTGGAAAGAAATTCTTAATGCAAATCTTGAATAAAAGACTTGTTCCTTTAATTTTGAGCTCTGCAAAATTTTAATTTTAATTTTTTTAAGAGTTGTTGCTCCTATTTTGATGGAGAAAAGAATGTCCCACCACAAAATTTTGCCTACTCGGAGATGTACAAAATGATCAATAATTATTAGATATAATCCGACAAACTAGGACCCTCCTATCAAGGGCAAGTGCAATCTCTAAGTTCTTGGAGTTGTCATAAGTTTTTATTTTAATTTTTTTACACTCTTAATATACCCTTTTTAGGTAATTCCATTGTGGAATAAAATTGCAATCAATATTTTTCTTTAAGTGAATGTAGTGAGTAGTTTAGGAAAAGATAAATTGATAATAGCGACACTCTCCTTTTTGTTCATACTTTTGAGACTTTTTATGTAGAAAATACAAAAGTGGTAGTATAAGTACTACTAAACTTTTCTACCAAACATTGTTTGAGACTTTTTCGATAGGAAGCATGTAAACATTAGTACAAGAACTATTAAACTTTTCTACCAAATGTTATAAGTGTTGAAATTTTAAAAAAGTTTTAAAAATTTTACTATTTTGATTTGTTTAATTATTTTGGCTATTTTAGTTTATTTATTATTGGAGTTATAAATATTTAATTTTCAGGTTTTATTTTTATATTGAATGCCTAGTTTAATGTGGTGGAGGTTATATGTTCTTGGATGCCTATAAAAGGCCACTACTCCTTCACATTTGACATACTATCACAATACCACATACCACAATCACCATCACAATTTGATTCTCTCATCTTCTACTTTTCATACTTTCTTTACTTATATTATTATTTTGGGTAACGGTTCTGTAACTTGGAGACCTATATCCGACTGTGAACGTGTTTGTAGCGAACCTTGAGCCTGTGGATTGGGGGTAGTATTTTGGAGTCTTGCAGACCGTCAGTAGCTGCACGTAGGGAGGCTACAAAGGCTTTAGGACAATGTGTCTTTGACGTGCTTCACTATACCAGGCTTACTTTCTTAATCTTAATTTTTTTTTATACTTTTTTTTACCTATTATTTGTTTCTTTAATTTTACTTTACCTTAAAAACTTTCCAATTTGTTTAATATATTATTTATATTTTAAAGGGTTTTGCTTTTGGTTTTTACAGAAAGAGAAAAACTATAATTTTTAGTAACAATCTATTAAGAGATCAAAGAATCAAAGAAAAATTCAATTATGCATGCACGCCTTTCCAAAAACCAGACAAACAATACCCAACGTTTAAAACACAACAATAACAATAAACTTTAGTGCCAAGAATATACGATAATTGCTTCTAACCTTGGTATGCAGGCAGTGGCGGATTTGGGCAGGCGCAAAGAGGTGCACCTGCACCTCCAGTCTCCGGAAAACTCCATAGAAGTTGCTGAAGTTTCACCTCTGCTCATGCACGGAAGCTGTTTGATGAAATGCACAAGTGAAGCGCTACTGTAATTTGTCCTCAACGAAGCTGCAAGGAGCTTCTGGTGAACCACTTCTTCGAAATAAGAGATGATTCATCGAATTGATTTGTTATATCCCGGACTTTAACTTCAGGGAAGTGGCTTTGACTTCAATCTACCAAAAAGTTTTTCTTATATTTTTTTTTTCTTCCTTTTCTTTCGAGGGTGGGGGGAGAGGCGGGGTTCTACATAGATGGATAGGATATGATTTTATGTTTAGTTTGAATGAAGAGATTTTTTCTAGAACCAAAACAATGAAGACCTTGAGGATTGCATTGATTTTGTTCCAATTGTTGTCATGGCTTCTTTTAAATAAATAAAAGTAGAAAAATACTAAAAGGGAAAAGAGAAGTCATCCCAGCCATAGCAGCAGCAGTAGATTTTCTTGTTAACTTTTTGTATCAAATTTGAACAGAAAACTCAACATATCACAAACACATACTTGCCTCAACAGTTAATTAACTTCCCCAATATATCTACAGATTCATTAAACCCTGTTAATTAACTTCCCCTCTTCTTCCTCTCACAAACCGCTGCTCCCTCATCAGCCTCGAGCTCATCTGTCCCTTCATGTTCCCAGACTACAGTCTAGTCCATGCAGAGAGGCACTTGTATTTTGATTGATAACTTGCTCATGAAATTTAAACATTAGTATTGTTTAAATTATAAGTATATTTGGTTGTCTTTTATTTATTTAATAATAATAATAATAATAATAATAATAATTATTATTATTATTTTAAGCTTTTAACTTTGAAGAATTGCATCTCCGTTGAAAAATTTCTGGGTCCGCCGCTGTATGCAGGACTTCCAAAAATAAAACAGTTAAAGACCACCATTTTGGCAGTTAAGGACAATAAAACGGTATTAAGTCTAACAAAAAAACGATATTAAGGACCATTATACAAAAGAATAGTGAAGCACGACAACAAATAGTGATTGGGTTTAGCCAAAAGCTAAAAATTATAGTTTTTCTCTTCGTAAAAATCAAAAGTAAAAGCCTTTATAATCTAAATAATGTATAAAATGAATTGAAAAGTCTTTTAAGGTAAAATAAAACTAAAGAAATATATAATAGGTAAATAAAAATAAAATAAATTAAGATTAAGAAAGCAAGCATATTATGGTGAAGCACGTTAGATACGCTATCCTAAAGCCTTTATAGCCTCCTTACGTACAAGTGCTGAAGGTCTACAAGACCAATAATATATAATAAGAGAACAAGTAGAAGAATAGAGGAAGAAGAAGAAGAGAGGAGGAAGAAGAAAAAGAAGAAGAAGAAGAAGAGGAAGAGGTGGAAAAGAAGCACACACAGAGACCTATGGAAGAAGAAAAATATATGAGAGAGTGGGTGATGGACAGAGCAAGCAAAGCCCCTCTACTTTTTAGTAATAGAGTTAGTTTTATCGACTAAAAAAAAGAGTTTTTCTATTTAAATTTCGCATTTTTCTTTGTTCACCCCATATTCTAAGTTCACCTCAACTTCTAATTCAAATTTTCACAATTTTTAAGAAAACCCCGCTTTCTTCCCAAATTATCCTTAAATACTCACCCAACAGAAAAAATAAAAATAAAAAACTCATCAACCTCACACCCCATACCCCACACCCCCGCTATCTTGCACCTCATCACTCTAAGTTCATCTCAACCTCACATTATTTAAAGAGATAAAAACAATGTTGTCAAATGTGTAGCAGCATTATTTTTAAACAATTTGAGTCAATTTGACAAAAGGCACATGAACAAAAAGGCAATCAGAGCATCTTGCTACTTCAAAAAAATTAAATTATATGTCAATTTGATCCACCTAACAAATTAATATTTCTACTGTATGATTCGATATTTATACAATAGAATTTCATATTTCAAAATGGGAAAAAGGGTGGTGGTCATACTTTACTATATATATATATAATTTTTTTTTAAAGAATTCCAAACAACAGAGGGTCTCAATATCTTTTGATAAAACAAACTTGTCTTCAATAATTTTCTATAAAATAAAAGTGTAGAGGAGTTTTTGTTTTTCTAAAACTTAATATGAAGAGTGGTTGGGTGTGTGGGGTGTGTTTATAGATGTACTTGGGTTAAGTATTAAGTTGGATGATATTTTTTGTCTTTTTACACAATAATAAAACTTAAGAGCTTAGGCCATGTTTAATAGTGAAAAAAATGCCTCACTCACTCTTCTAATACAATGAGCCTAAAAAGTGGTTCGCTAAATAGCACGCTTGCTAAATAGAACACGTGAGTCCAACGCCTCTCTTTAAAAAGTATCAGAATTTTATTTGTTTTCTTTTAATTATTGGTTTAGATCTTTGAATGGGGGTTTTTTTTTTTTTTGCAGCATTTATTTATTTTAGATAAAAATTCTTAATTAAATTTAAATATTACAATAATTATTTTGATATTGCATTTGGAGTCAAACTATAGTAATTTACAAATGTTTGATTTTTTATATATTTTATATTGAAACAAGTTTAATTAATTATGCGATGCTTTTTTTATCGCAAGCAATTTTTACTTTGTCAAATTATATTTTTTAGTAAATTACATGCTCTAGTTGCTGGTTGGGTATGGTTTTCTAGCTATTTTCCATACTCTAGTTGCTGGTTGGGTAGAAGTTCATAAATTTCAAGCGTAGATCGTTCAATTTTCAATCTAGGTTTCAGCCGGTTTTGAGGGTGCAATTCCAGCCACTTACGGCCAGTTTTTAGGGTAGGTTCAAGAACAAAAGTGGTTCCAAATATGGTGTTTTACCTAGTGTAGGAGTGGGCTGGTGGTTTGGAGATTTTCCGACCGCCAGAAATTTATCAAGCCACCCACACACTGCCAGCGCGTGTGGTGGCGTGTGGGCAGCCTGGTGGAGACCAAATTCAGTCCAAGAGTGATCCTCGTGTTGTCACGAGTGCGTAGGAATTCACAGATCTCAATTCGGATACCGTTTGCATCTCGAACGGATTTTGCATATTATGTGATTTCTGGGTTCAATACAGTTGAGCCGTTGGATCGTAATTTTTTTCAGTTATGTTAATCTAGACAATTCTAGGATCGTTTAGGATTTGACGGATCGTGAATCAGAGTCTCGGATACTTCGAAATCGTGAACCCTAGGGTTAAGGTTTTAAAAATCATTCGATTGTATGATCGTGATCAATCCGACCGTCCGATCGAGATCAAACTCTCGAGACATGTGTCCTGGGTATATTGGAACTTCTTGAAGCTTCCGGATCATAATTTTCAGGTCGTGGATCCGCGAGGTCCCAAGTTGACTTTTTGAGAGTTTATCGCTTTTTGAGTCCCTAGATACTTCTAAACTATTCCAAATGGAAGGAAAGCTTTTATGGGCATATGAACAACTTTAATTTAATGCACGCACTTCTATGAGCCGGGGGTCAGGATTTTTAATTTAATAGTATATTGAGTATTGTATTAATAGAATATTATGGTAATTGAATCAAGCACCCGGGCACCAGTTGACCCGTAGGAGGGAGCTTCAAGAGGTCTAGCGAGCACGGACCAGCAGTGAGTGGACTCTTTGTTTTTATAAATGAATTTAAACAATTCAGTTACAGTATTTGATCTTGAATAAGTTTTATTCAAAGATTAGTGTTTTATAAGTTGTTATATGCTTTTAAATATTTTGTTTTGCATGCTGCCGTGTGGAATATCCTTTAAGGATATAGGGAAAGAGAATTTGAGCTAAATATCAGATAAATGACAGCATAGTTCCAGATTTAATAGAAATTCAGTTATTCATCAGATTTTTCAGAAACTTTATATTTTCCTAAACCACCTTAGGTACCCAGATATACAGATGTTGCCTTCGGTAAATAAGTTGCCTTCACATAAAAATGTTGCCTTCGGATTTTATTGGTTGCCTTCGGTTTAGTCAGCATGCTTGACAGTTGCCCCACGAGTTCTATGGTACCCGGACTCGTGCGGAGTGAAAATGCGGATCAGGCTGACTACGGTCCCCTAAATCCTGTGAGTTGCGGCTCGGATTGACCTTGTGTCACCGAGACCTGCGAGTACGTGTCACCAATGGTGATGCGATGAATTGACGGATATTAGGAATTGACGGAAATAAGGGGTACACCTAGGTGGTAGTTTTAAACTGTTTTCAATGCTTTTAAGAGATTAATGTTGACCCTGAGTATGATTGGCATATGTATGTATAAATAGATGAATGCATTGATTTCAGTACGAATATAATAAAGAGAATGATTTAGTTTTGTGTAACTATTTTTACAGTGGGGTTAGTATGTTCATATGTATTTTCTAAATTTTGTTTTTGGGTCCACTCACATTTTCAATGTTTTGCGCCCCCAGGCAGTAGGCGTGCACAATGATTCACCACCAGGCCGTTTTCCACTTTCTGCGCTTTCCTTTCTGATGTAGGACTTTTCTGTAATAGAATTGACTTAGTTTCTAAATTCTTAGTAGTCGCTCTGATAACTTGCCCTAGAATTAGAATTTTAACTGTTGGAATGTATATATATACGTATGCTGGCAGTTGGTTGTGTATATATGCTTGTTTAACAGGTGTAAATTTTGGGGATTGATCCAATTACAGGGGAGACTCTGCCGAATTTTCGGTAGGAGTCAACCTTGTTATTTTATCGTACTTTGTAGGGAAGGGCAATTAGGTCATTTGTGCCCGACACTCGCCAGGTGTCGGCACGCACAAGGTCCGGCTCGAATTCCAAAGTGGAATTTGGATCCAATCCTGTCACATAAGATGCCGAAAATGCCCTTAAAAAATCGTTCAGCTAGACGCCACGTAGGCAGATAACAGATTTCCTGATGGTTTCGCTAACGGATGGGGCAATTTGTAGGTTTTCCGTGATGTTGAGTATGTACTCATAAATGTCTCCAAAATCGGGTATGAACTCGTAAATTACCCTATAGGTTAGGGAGTTTAATGTAGTTTGTCCTAAATTTAACTATAAATATTGAGTATTTCATGATACTCTTACTCCTTTTTTGTGCACTTCAAATGATTGAAATCATGATCGTATATCCAAGTTGTCATTGTATCTTCCCGATTCTCAATATGACCCTCCACCAAAATTTTATACAAAAACATCATTAGTTGCACCCACTTTCATATCAAAATTAAAGACAAATTAGTCTCATAATAAACTTTCATAATAAAAGCAAATTTTACACACACACACGACATGTTTGCCAAGAATAATAATTACTAAAATTAACAGTAAGAAATGCTTTTCACTGTCAGAAAACACTTTTGCCACTTCCTTTGGGAAGCATATATAAGGCCACAATCATACCTAAAAAGCACTGTACTTTGAAGCCTTGCATTGCACGATGCACCCCCACAAGATTCACAACAAAACTTGTTGTTAGAGACTCGTTCCAAAACAAATATGTTTTCCTGAAGTACAATGAATTCTCCTCCGCTAATCTCTGTTTCTCCATCCTCTTCACCTTTCAACTCTAACAACTTGTCATATCACACGCATACTAATTATACACTTCTCTCTCTCTCTCTCTCTCTCTCTCACACACACACACACACACACACAAACACACATTTCTACTTCACCTCCATACATAAATACCAAAGCAAAGACATTTTTTTCAATTTAATTTCATTGATCCAAAGGAGGTCACTTTACATTGATACTTTGTGTCATACCAAACCTCAAATAACAGAACTCAGCTCTTGTACTTGAACAGGGACTCAAAACCAGCATTATCAATCAATCAATCAATCATAAGTTCATAACCCACATTGAGGGTTGTGAGGATTGTGTGGGCTCATGATGGGGAAGGAGTCTGACCATAAAAAGAGAATGGGAAAGGAGGTTTGCTTAATTTCTTCAACCTCGGCTTACAATTTGTTTGATCTCTTTCTGTTGGACCTTAGTCCCTGTTAAGTTTATGCCACAAACTTTAGCTTGTTTGAATAATAAACAAGAAAGTGAACGTATGTTTGATGAAAAACTCTTCTTCCTTTTTTTTGGGTTAAAAATTATTACTTTAATAATTAGTAGATGTGCGTCATGGTGTGTTAAATGAAGGATCTAAAATTGATTTTAGAAACCATTCATGTTTTAGTCTAGAAAACATCTTATGTAGGCCCTGAAATCTAAATAACCTTCTCATGATATGTGTTGTTGATTAAAATAGACCTCAGGAAGATTTCATACTTCGTGTTTGCATTGAAATTTTGGAGGATAAATGTTAAGAAATCACATTTTTGGATCGCATTTGACGTGGCAGTTGATGTATACTTATTGCATTGATTATTATACACCATACATTACTTCGTTAGAGTACTGAGAGAGAAACATATATTGGCAATGGAGCAGGGCAAAGATGTTGAACGTGGAGAAACTAGTAGTAACCAAGAGGAGTTGGAACAGCCTTTCATTAGGCGGCGGAAAGTTGTTGCTCATGAAGATGATGGCAGTGGGAAAGAACTTCAAAATGAATCCATTGGGATGGTTTTGCTTAGCACAGGTGTTGCTGTTTGTGGCTCTTTCCAATTCGGAATATGTGTAAGTTCTCTTGAAATTCTCTATGAACATTGTGTTTTTAGACAAAGACTGAGAGTAGATTATATAAAGAATAGGCTTTTCTGTGCTTTCTTCTGATTAGGGGGGCTAAAACCGAAAAAAGGGTTGGTTGTTTAGCTTAAAGTTGTTCTTATGGCAGGTTGGATATTCAGCACCAACTCAATCTGCTATCAGGAAAGATCTTAATCTCTCTCTAGCTGAGGTTTGTATTGTTGTTCTCTTTGCTGGTTTTAGACATGCCTATAGTAAAGGGAATTATTAGTAATTTTCAGTGTTCTGGCAGTACTCAACGTTTGGCTCTATACTATCAATTGGTGCAGTGCTGGGTGCTATAACAAGTGGTAAGATTGCAGATTTTCTCGGCCGAAAAGGGGTATGGTAAATGTGACTTTGTGGTGTAAAAGATGAAGGAAAAAACTGAAGCTTAGCAATCTCCATTGCACTAAGCTTCTTGAAATTTTATTGGTAGCAGGCGATGAGAGTGTCCTCTGTGATTTGCATTATAGCATGGCTAGCCATCTATTTCTCTCAGGTATATGCTGTTGGCACAGTTTTTAGTTGTTAAATGTAATTTTACAGGTTCATATTAATGACGGTATTTGTTACGACTCTTGTGCAGGGAGCTCTGTCACTTGACACAGGAAGGTTTCTCACAGGATATGGAATTGCAGCTTTCTCTTATGTGGTATATATATATGATATATCTCAAGCCATTTCTTTTTTAGTAGCTGAGCAAGGCTGTTTAATCTATTTGATGATGATATATCCAAGTTTTAACCAAAATTAGAAAAAGTGGATGAACAGGTCCCCGTATTTATAGCAGAAATAGCGCCTAAGAATCTCCGCGGAGGGCTTGCAACATTAAATCAGGTAGGAGAATTTAGAATTGAGTGCATACCTGCTTGAAAAATATATGATCATTAAGACATAACTGTACTGTACTCCTTTTTCTATGCTTGTTCTGCAGCTTTTCATTGTTACTGGAGGATCATTTGCATTCATAGTAGGAACAATTATAAACTGGAGAGCACTAGCTCTAATAGGTAAATTCTTATTCCATAGGGTATCTTGCTATGCTTAATTACAAAACATGGTTCGACTGAGTTTCCTTCGGAAGGAACTGAAAATTTTGAAGGGACTGATTGTTTGGTTTCAATCTGAAGCAACTGTACCTTGCCTTATCTTGCTTTTGGGTGTATGCCTTGTACCTGAGTCTCCTAGATGGCTGGTGAGAATTCAAATCAGATTAGCTTTCTTTTACCTTTTGTTTTTCATGCCACCACAATGGAGAAAAAGATGTGTAAGGCTAAAACCATTGTTTTCAGGCGAAGGTTGGCCGTGACAAAGAATTTGAAGTTGCACTACAGACACTCCGTGGAAATAATGCTGATATATCCGATGAAATGACCGAAATTCAAGTACTTCCTGCCAACCCAAAAAATATTAATCCAATCACCTTTTTGACATTGAAAATGAAGATTTCTAACAAAGTTACCCGTCTATTTGTTGACAGGAATTTATTGCTACTGTAAATAGTCTTCCAAAAGCCTCAATCTTGGATTTGTTTCAAAGCAGAAACATCCGTGCTGTGATTGTAAGCAACTTTCATCTGTATGTTTTCATATTTTCTCGAATGATGTTAACCAAATAACTTCTTTTCTTACTGAAATCTCCCGAACATGGCCATGGTTTTAGATTGGGGTTGGACTAATGGTATTTCAACAATTTGCGGGTATTAATGGAGTACAATTCTATGCAAGCGAAACATTCAAATCAGCTGGTAATAATCCGGGCTTTCCTTATATTACATTTCACTTGGTTTTTGATGCAAGTCTTTCCTGTGAAACTTACTCTATTTCTGTAATGCCAATTGCAGGAGTTTCAAGCAAAATTGGAACCATAGCTTATGCGTGTCTTCAGGTAAATCACTTTCTCCTGTTCATGTTTGAGTTTGTCCATCTAAACTTAGCTCATGTAAAATTCATTGACAGGTCCCAATAACTCTAGTAGGAGCATTGCTTATGGATAAGACAGGAAGGAGAGTTCTTGTAATGGTAGCCATTGATCTAGAAACCCTGACCTTTTTCTAAAATGACATTTTTATAGGGTAAGCCTTTCATTATAGGCGTTTGTTTTTATGTCATGAAGGTTTCAGCAGCTGGGATGTTCGTAGGCTGTATGCTGGCAGGAACTTCCTTCTCTCTCAAGGTATCAAAAGTCCAAAACTACATTCTAAAACAAAAATCTTCTGTCCTTTCCCTGTTTGATCATGGTCTTAACTTAAGTTTGTAATTCAACATCTTTTGTAAATCAGGGACAAGGTTTGCTGCTGGATTGGGTACCGATTATAGCCGTGTCTGGTGTCCTGGTAAGTTAACCATTACACCTTCAAACTTTCAAAATTATCATCAAACTTCTTCACAACATCTTCTCATTTTTCTTGGGTTACATTTGTCCCTGTGAAATCAGATTTACGTTGCATTTTTCTCCATCGGGATGGGAGCAGGCCCTTGGGTGATAATGTCTGAGGTAAACTGTGGAAAACTTATCATTTCCTCAAAACCATTCATATTTGAGG
Source organism: Prunus persica (assembly GCF_000346465.2). Classification (NCBI taxonomy): domain Eukaryota; kingdom Viridiplantae; phylum Streptophyta; class Magnoliopsida; order Rosales; family Rosaceae; genus Prunus; species Prunus persica. The sequence goes on from NC_034009.1 coordinate 11,384,602, forward strand.
CCTGTTGAACCAAATAGACAGCAGAGCTGCAGAATACTTTATGGATCAAATTACATATATTTTCTGTATGTAATATGGTTTCTCTTTGCAGATTTTCCCAATTGATATTAAGGGAGTTGGTGGGAGCTTGGTGGTGCTTGTGAACTGGTCAGGTGCTTGGATAGTTTCCTATACATACAACTTTCTGATGAGATGGAGTTCCCCAGGTAAGTAAAACTCTTGAACCAAACACATTGCATGATACTGAGAATTGGTTTTGTATTGTTTCACAGCTGAAGTCTGATTCAAATTTATTTATTTGAATTATTTTACAGGAACTTACTTCCTATACTCTGCAGTCTGTTTGTTGACCATTCTATTTGTGGCCAAGGTAGTCCCAGAAACCAAAGGGAAAACACTAGAAGAAATTCAGGCAAGCCTCAATCCAGACAGAAGACAAAGTATATGAACCAACAACCTTTAGGAGTTTTTTTTATGTCAGAGAAATACAAGAAGTTACAAATGCAACACGAATTTCTCAAAATATAGAATGCGATATAGAAAAAGAAATGCTTGTATTCGTTTTTGGATAGAAAACTGTGGAAAGCAAGGTTGTATGCAAACTATAAATAACGAGTTATGCCCTGGTTTTGACCTCTCCAAGTTCTAGGCAAAGTATGATATCAATCAGTTGGTGCACATACATATGATTGACGGTAAGATTCTCCTAGATGGAAAACTGTGGGAGGAGGAACCAAGATGTTGGTATAACAGTTCAGATCATTCACAAGTACACGGATGATTGTATGTGATTGATTATCAGCCGTTGATGATTGATTCTCAATCGTTGATGAGTATGGATCCCAACCGCTCATTTTCAGAGAACTTTGCAATTGATATTGAAGGAGAGGACTCACGATACAACTGATAATTTGATATGGTATAATGGATCATAATACTCCCACATACATGAATCATTGATTAATGGTGACATTCTTCTCGATATAGAATGCAAAACGGAAATGGATTCTCCGTATCTCATTTGTACTTAACTTGTATAAAACGCAAAACTCACTAGTATAGTAGTTTGGAGTAATTGCTTCTCTAGACAAGGCTTTGGGTTCCAGTCTTAACATCCGTGTAATGTGTGTGAGTTTATTATCATCCCTCTCAATAAAAAAACATACTTCTATAAAATGCATGTGTGTCATCCGATAAAGTATATGATGAAAATTCGGCTATTATACATATTATTGACCAAGACAGCCTTGCAGAAGGTTTGATATTTGTTGGAAAAAAAGAGAAGACAAACTACATTAAACCCCCAACCTATAGGGTCATTTACGAGTTCATACCCGATTTTGGGGACATTTACCAACACATACTCAATGTCACAAAAACCCTACAATTTGCCCTCTTCGTTAGCAAGCTGTTAGTGAGTCTGTTAAATGTTGATGTGTCAAAAATGAGACCTTTTTTTCTTTTCTTTTTTATGACATGGACTTCCACGTGGATCAAAAATTAATAAAAAATTAATTTAAAAAAATTAAACATATTAAATTAAAATTTTAAAAAAATTTAAAAACCCTACCAAATTCTCTCTCTCTCTCTCTCTCTCTCTCCCGATTTCTTCCCCTTCCTCCCAATTTCTTCCCTCCCCCTCCCCCCCAAGATTTCTTCAACACCAGATTTCTTCCCCCCACCCAATTTCTTCTCCCCCACGACCCAAATTTCTCTCTCTCGATAGTATCATTTACGTGTTCTTTTTTAGGTTTTGAATTTTGACAAAATTCTGCTGAATACATCTGGGTGGAGAGAGAGAGAGAGAGAGAGAGAAATGGGTCTGAGGTGCGCTGGTGGTGCTGCGACGGAGAGGGGGGGTTGCGCAACCCCAGCCACACCGCAATCCACGAACCCCAGCCACACCACAACCCACAAACCCAGCCTCGCCCGCCCCGACCAACAAGCCCAACAATGGGCAAGCAGCAACTAGACCAAATTTGTCACCTATATCTACCCAGGTCAAACAACAACAAAATAGAAAGAGAGAGTCAAAATAGGTCCACCTTGTCCTTTGTCGAATCCCAACCCTTGAGAAAATCACAATTAGGATTTCTCCTGGATCCTTAATCCTAATCCCATCTCCTCTCTCTCTGTGCTCGGTCTTAAATTCCGACCAAATACGACGGTGGTGAAGAAATGGATCTAGAGGTGGTGGGCCGCCACGCTCTGTTCTTCGACGACGACGCCAGCGCTTCGTCCATGAACTCATGCTACGATGTTCGCCACCTTCTATCCCCTATCACGGGCCGACGACATCTCATGCGTTCATCCTCCTCGCCGCCGCCTCAACCTGATGCCGCTGTAGAGTTCGAGCTCGATTAGGAGCGATACCTCGATTTGCCGTTTTAGTTCTGGGTTTAGAGAGAGATGTTTTAAAATAATTTAAACAATAAAATAAAATTTTTATAAATTTTTAGCCCACGTGAAAGTTTATGTCAAAAAAAAAAGAAAAAGGAAAGAGTTCCACTTTTGACACGTCAACATTTAACAGACTTATTAATAATTTGACTAATGAATTAGATAAATTGTAAAATTTCCGTGAAGTTAAATATATATTGATAAATATCCTTAAAATCGAGTATGACCTCGTAAATAACCCTATAAGTTGAGAGTTCGCTATAATTTGTCCCAAAAAAATACATTTTCCGATTTGTTTCATTTTGGATGGTCCACGACTCCACGAGTCGACAACGGTCCACTCTTGAGTCGGAAGACTATAGACCATCATCTGTTTACCCATGACCATGCCCTGCTTTGTATTCAGACACGTATAGCTCCACCTTAACGACCTCTCCTTCGACCCAAAACCCATTCATGGCGGTTCATCAACGATCTCGCTCAGTTCCAATTCACACATCGCCTCCTCTCTCCCCCAATTTCTAGGGATCATAATTCGATTTGCCAAGGTAAGTAAGTAGCTCTCTGATTATCTTTCAACGCTTTGTTTTGTTTGCCTCTGCCGACAAATGTTAAATGGGAATTCAAAGTTAGAATATTTTGTTTGAGTATTGTTTGGTTTCTGAGGAATTGGAATTGGGTTTTACTGAGCTTGGTTAAGCTGTTTGATTAGGTTGAGCTGCGCTTGACTGTTTGTGTGTGCGAGAACTGCGAATAGGAAGATTTTTCAAGTTGAAAGTTAGAAGAGCTTTTTTTGGTCTCTACTCTAAATTATACATTAATTATGTGCAGGGTCACAACTGTTAGAACTAAATTACATTAATGTGATGGCCCATTGAGTAGTGGGTATTGGGGAAAATTACAAAATGAGTTACAGAACGAGGTTTGGAAAAGATAATAGCGCTTGTGATAGTGGAAATGCTGTTGAAGGTTCTGGTTCAAGTAAAGGACCCAATGAAGTATCAAATGATTTTGATCATGAAATTGCTCAACTCACTAAGCATAGATCAAGACCCCATCAGCTTTTGAGCCAGGACATGCCTGGAAAGTCAAGGTTACTGGTTTCAACAATGAAAATGTTGGTTGGTCGTGAAAGTAATCATTCAGGACGCGGGAGATTCTCGTCTGCTGACGGTTGCCATGTTTTGAGCCGGTATCTGCCCATCAATGGTCCTTGGGGGGTGGACGAGTCAACAAGTCCTGCTTATGTTTCTCAATTTTCAAATGATGGTTTGTTTTTTGTTGCTGGATTTCAGGTATTGGGGTTTATGGGGTTAATGATATAACTCATTTATTCTTGTGCTTAAAAAAAATAAATTTCCCCACTATACATTCATGCAGATACAGAGTCCTAACTTTCTTCTTTTAATGAAACAGGGAGGCCATATTAAAATATATAATGTTGATAAGGGATGGAAAGTTCAGAAGGACATCCTAACCAAAAGCTTGAGATGGACAATTACTGATACATCTCTATCGCCAGATCAACGTTATCTTGTGAGTTAATGATGCTTTATTGAATCAAATGGGCCTTCTGTATGTAACTAAGACTTTTAAATTGTAGGTTTTCTTCATAGAAAAATAATCTCTTTGATTGATTGCTCAATTCTCTAATTAGCAAATGCAAGACAACCCATATGTGCTCTCAATCGTCATGCAAACTGTTTTATACATTTTGTTACATTTTGTGCAAATTCCTTAGCTTGTGTATATGTAGTTCTTTCTCCTCTCTATAGAATAGGTTTAGATGTGTCTGGGATGATAAAGATAAGGTCATCAAGATTTATTGAATATTTGGCTTGTTTTCGTTTTCCTGACAATTATGATCATCATTCCAGAATTATTATTAGTCACGATTAATTTGAATGTAAAATTGCAGGTTTATGCTAGCATGACACCCACTGTCAATATTGTCAATGTTGGATCTTCTATGACAGAGTCACTTGCAAATGTTACGGTATGTGACACTAGTGCTACTAGCTTTGAATTTAATACAGAATATCTTGTAGATACTAGTTTAATTGGTTTGTTTACAGATCTGGTGTGATCCATAACGTTCCTGGGCCTTTTTATAAACCATGTTACTTTTCAGCATATATGTTGTTTGAATTGTTGTTTTCATCTTGTAAAGTAGGAATGTTTTTTAATGTTACCAGATCATGAAAGCTGGTAGATATTACTTCCTAGCTATAATATCTGAGGTTAGCTAGGGATGTTTTGTTGACTTCATTTCAAAATTGTTGTTTTTCCTGGATACTTTGTTGGCATATCGGTGATTTTGCAAGATGTTACAACTCCCCACTATAATGCTTGGGTATATCTCATTATAACTTGTTTTTGTACTTTTTGAAGTGTACATTTTATTTTTTGGATAATTACTAATTCAATTTTAATAATCAGGTGATTTTCTGTTATGATGGTGCGCTTCATAGAATCACTTTCTTGTTCATACTTGTTCTTTCTTACATTTAAAGATTACCTTTTCTGTTCAGGAAATTCATGAAGGTCTGGATTTTTCTGTTGATGGTGATGAGGACGAATTTGGAATTTTCTCAGTTAGATTTTCAACTGATGGGCGAGAGCTTGTAGCTGCAAGTAGTGATGCTTCAATATATGTTTATGATCTCCAAGCAAATAAAGTTAACCTCCGAATACCAGCACACTCGGTAAAGGCTCTGAAAAATCGAATATAATTGAATTACTCCTTAATGGTGGTTTCTAAGAAGTTTGCCGTCTACTTTTAAAGGCACATAGTTGCCCATTCTAGTTCCTTTCTCCAGAGACTATCTGGATGGAACTTACAGGTATCAGTTGATTATTTTATTTAACTTTTGTTGCAGTCTGATGTAAACACTGTTTGCTTTGCGGATGAGACTGGACATCTCATATATTCTGGCAGTGACGATAATCTCTGTAAGGTAGGGTTCATCCATGGTTTTTATATGGTATAAGATGTAGAAATCATGATCTCTACATTGTTTGGTACTTGTTTTTTATTTTCTTTTATTTTGGCATTTCCCTTTTGTTGTCACTGAATTTTATTTTCTGATTAAGGAGGCCGGGAGGGAGGATACTTTACCATTGGAGCTATGAGTCCCCATGAATTATAGTCCTATTTATTTTCTTGTACAGGTTTGGGATAGACGCTGCTTAATCACAAAAGGACAAGCAGCTGGGGTCCTGATGGGACATCTTGAAGGTGTTACATTTCTTGATAGTCGGGGAGATGGGCGTTACTTAATATCAAATGGGAAGGACCAGACTACCAAACTCTGGGATATAAGAAAGATGTCCTCTAGAGCCATGTAGTAAGTCCGTGTTACTTGTTTCCCTTTTCTGCTCTTGTTAACTTATTGGATTTCTGTTCAGTGCTATATAAATATAATATTTATTGCTGTCAACAGCATGGGATAAGTTGACCCAATTTTGGGATATATGAAAGATGTCCTCTAGAGCCATGTAGTAAGTCTGTGTTACTTGTTTCCCTTTTCTGCTCATGTTAACTTATTGGATTTCTGTTCAGTGCTATATAAATATAATATTTATTGCTGTCAACAACATGGGATAAGTTGACCCAATTTTGTTATATTCTCATATTAATGTCTGATTTTTGACATGGTTTTGGCAGTCCTTCTTCAATAGGTAGACCTATGATGCTATTAATTGTTTTATGTCAATAATATAAAGAAGATGATATGGTAACAGACATATTGAGTGCTGACAGCTTAATAGAACTTTATATCGTGATATTTTCTGTCTGTAGAAGGGATGGTAAAAGGTTGGGGAACAATTAGAAGTGGAAAGGTAGATTATTTGCGAATAGTTACTATGATTAGAGCATGGTGGAATCTATCGAACCTTTTTATCAGATTGCTTGGTCATATTAAAGCATGGTGAAAAGAGGACCATCTTTGTGAGATTCGAATACAGGAGCTCCTATTATTATAGCATGGAATATGTCTCTGATCTTTGTTGAACCATTTTGTCTTAATGTCACTATTGTGTTTTTACCATATTAAAACATGCAGTTCATGTATCTCAAGTTAATTTGAACCCTTTGTTTGTGCCTGTCTGCGTGCGGAATAAACACTCTTGTCAAATCAGCTTATTATATAGATACTGAGATACTGGGTCAATGACTAAAGTCTAGATCCTCCACGTTTAAATATTAGTGTATGGATTTACTTTTATGGCCACTGATTTTCAATTTTCCAACCAGCAGCCCAAGGCTTAGAGATCATGACTGGGATTACAGATGGATGGAGTACCCAGCTCATGCAAAAACTTTGAAACATCCAAATGATCAGTCATTGGCTACATATAGAGGCCATGGAGTCCTTCGTACTTTAATTCGCTGTTACTTTTCTCCAGCATATAGGTAATTCTCATTTCTGTATTCATTTTAAATTTGGATTCAAAGATATGTGAATCCAAAGTTGCAGATAGTGATATTGGCTTGAATCTGGTCAGTTCAAAAAAGTAATAATAATAAAGTAAAAAAAACCTTGTGGTAAGTCCAAGATTGAATGGGCTTTACTCTTCATGATGTATTGACTGAGTTATGAGTTCAAATGACTTATTGAACTGCTGGAGTAGGTGTATGTTCCATTACCTGCCTTCATAGTTAACCCTGGTCTTGGTTTTTTATTATGCTAAAGTTCAACACCAAGTTCATTTATCAGATTATGATCATAGATCTAGGGAAGTTGGTCAAGAAAAAAAACATCTGGCATTGATTCAGCCTACAATCTTATTGGCTGCTTTTCTGGTTCTAGGGAATCCGTTTCATCTGTCATATAATCAGTTGGCTGTGTTGACAGTTGTTTAGGAGTATGTTTGGAGTATGTTTCTAACTTCGTGTCCTACTTATTGCAGTACTGGACAAAAGTACATCTACACTGGATCTAGTGATCATTGTGTCTATATATATGATCTGGTACGTAACTCATCTTTCATGTTTCACATCATCAACACACTTTTTTCTCATGTCATCCTGTTCAATAGTTGATGTAATGGGATGAGGTAGCTATCATCTTTTTTCGTATTCATCTACAACCCATAAAAAGAAGACAAAAATAAATGCTTGTATGAGTTCCTTGTGGCAAAGCAAGAATCATGGTTGGCTGTGTCTCTAATAAAATAACACTCCCATGAGAACTTCTCCTAAATTCAGCTTGTTGGCTTGTCACTAATACAAAGCTCAGGCTAACATGTTCCCTTCTTGAAAAATTATGTCCTTGGAACCTGTGATTATTGGATTTCTAGTAATTTTGTTTGTTCTATAAAGGTGACCGGAGCTCAAGTTGCGAGACTCAACCATCACGAAGGACCTGTAAGAGACTGTAGTTGGCATCCTCTCTATCCGATGTTGGTCAGCTCTTCTTGGGATGGGACGATTGCCAGATGGGAATTTCCTGGGGATGACCAAGTACCCACCCTGGAGAGGCCGAGAGCACGCCGGAGGAGAGGCTACTATAACTATTGAGGATGGTTCATGTTTTTCACAGTTCATAATGTTATACCACATTTTAAAATTTAAAAAAAAAAATTGCAGTCAGTAAGTACAGAAAAATTATAGTTCTTTGGTCGCAGCCTTATAAACTATAATGGCTGTACACAAATGCAAAATATGTAATGTTATTGTTATTCACAATAAAAACAAATAGTGTAAAGTTGCATTGATATATTCAAATCAAATCATGTTTAGCATGCGACTCACTCCATACTCATGTATTCATTAAATAAAATAAAATGTTTAGCTTCGAATGTCGTCGACATCATTCACTTTGAAGCAGTCTGTTCTTCTTGGAAATAAATACTTTTTGGTCTTTTTATGTTAGAGTGAATTTGTAATTTAATAAATAGTTTGATATTATGGTGTATTCAATTAATTTTAATGTTTGTTTGAGAACACCCAAAATTTATAACATATCCTAGTTCAAATGGGATTTATATCATAAGCGACGCATATGAATACATATAAATACATGTAAATGACACATGGAGTAATACAAAGTGAGAACTCTAGCTACAATCACTTAATGACATACAAAGTGAGAATTCTAGCTACAATCATTTATGATTTCACGTGTCATTGTGTTATCGATTGGGCATAGCAAAAAGTGTTACCATGTTGTATTAGAGTTATTTCCCATTGGGATGGGGAAATATTATAGTATATCCTAATTCAAATGGGAGTTATTTTCCATTGGGAGGGGGAAAGATTATAGTATATCCTAAGGAAAATGCTAGGGAGACCACCTTTAGATACCAACTTGTGTACCAACTCTCTAATAGAGTGTGGAACCCATTGTATTGGTGGGCTCCACCTCTATTAGAGAGTTGATACACAAGTTGGTATCTAAAGTTGGTCTCCCTAACATGACCCATATCCTAATTCAAATGGGATTTATATCATAAGCGACGCCTATAAATACTTGGGAATCTAGATAACCCAATATCATCATGATCCGCAACAACTGCTACGCATAAGTGGGCTGATGATCGAATTTCATGGACATCCTTTCCTTTGAAGCCGTCTATTCTTCTTGGAACCGCGCTGAAAGATGGTATACCTCTATTGCCGCGTTGCCTCCTCAATATCCATGGCTCATGCTCCCCACCCTCAAATCGCATGGTAGGTGGCCCAAGGCCCCTAGTGATGGTCATGTGAAGGGCATATGCTTCTTCAGCCTGGTAGAGAATAAGGTTTACAAGATGGACTGGAAAGCGTCTCAAGGCTTTCCTGGCAACGTCGATTTCTTTCTGAGTTCATCACTGTTGATTATTGGCTCAAACAATAGTCAAAAGTGAAAAACACGTTCTGCTATTTATTTTGGTAGTTGGTTTTGGCAGAGAAATGATAACATCACGTGGGAGACAAAAGCTCTGTTTTTGACTTTGTTGATGCGAAAAAGTGGTTCGGTATTTTTGGGCTTAACTTAGTGGTGTTGGGCCTTCGGTATGCCACGGGCCTTTGCGAAGCGTGTGATCTGCAAGATAACAAACGTTCGGTAAGGCCTTTAGGCACTGGTCTGGTACCGGCCGAAGGCTCTCCGACGCTTAAGTAAGTACGAATTTAGTAAGCTTAAATTGACATATCAATAGGTTGTATGCTGTAAGTTCTGATTACCTCCATTTTGAGGAACTGTGCTTCTTTTATAAATCTTGGGATGTGTTTGTGTAGAATTTCGATGTGGGATTGTGGACATTCATTGTGGATATGCCAAGTGTCCAGTGGGCACTTGTGCCTTTATTCTGGGATCGGCATGCCCGAGTGCTGAAGGCTCCCCTGCCGGTGATGCATATTGTCCACATGTTTAGCTCTTATTGGTTGCTGATTCTGGTATCAACAGACTTCATAGCTAGCCTCATAATTGAAGTAGTTGGCCTTCACCCGTTGGCTTCTCTATAAAAGGAGAAGGATGGCAGCAGCCAAAAGTGGTGGAGAAGAGAAGCTACTTCACCAAAAGTGAGGGAGAGAAAAATAGCATGAAGCCATTCAGCAGAGAGAAGAAAATTCTCAAATTGTTCTTTGCTTATAAATTTTGGTGTTCTTGTTGGTGTTGTTTTGTTTTGTTTTTTTATCTTGTCAATTGTTGTTTATTTTTCACTCATAGTTGATTGACGCTTGGTGGGTAATTCATCACGTGAGTGGCTGGGGATGCTGGAGGTGGTGGGGTCAAGATTATTTGACGAAATTGGTGGGATTCGTCTTTTCAATCCAATATCTAGAAAAAGCAAGATGTTTCCTCCTTGCGCCGGTGCGGGTCTTCAATCAGAAAAGTTGTGCTTTCCTTGGACCCCTCTCGCAACAACAACTTTGTCGTGGTAATTCACGATACCATATCCCGACCGACAAGGCTAACATTCTATCAGCACAGCAGAGGCGAAGAAAACGCTGATGCAGGGGCATGGACTGAATTAGAGGATTCACATGATCATTATGGCCGCTATTTTGATATCCAACTCCACAACAATGGCCGTTATTTATTTGCACTGTCTTTCGACCATTCAATTGAAATTTGGGACTCTAGGGACACCTATAATAACCATCCTGCCAAGATCATGAGATTTAAACCTTCCATTGATAGGAATGTTCTTGGCTGCATGACGAGTGGTAAAAAATGGTTGCTAGAGTCAATGGGTGAGCTTTTGCTTGTGGAGCGGGAATTATTGGGGCACAATTGCAGAGGAGCGGAGTACTTCTATGTCTACAAGTTAAACATTGCTGCTAAAAAGTGGGAGAAGGTGGAATGTTTGCGTGATTGTGCTTTATTTTTGGATAGTAATGGATCGGCAATGTCGTTATCTACGGACAAATTGCCAGAATTGGAAGAAAACTTGATTTACTTCGCAGACTCATATCAAGAGTGTTCATTTAGTTCTTTTAATGATATTCATGTTCGAGGAGTATTCAGCTTAAACTTGTTAAGCAATATTATACAACTGCAGCTCATGTGAACGCTAGGTATGCACCAGCCCTTTGGATTGTGCCTAGTCCCTGATGATGTTGGTATCAAACTTTAGTTTTGTTTCTATGTGACATGTAACAAGTAGGCTTATGATACTTATAACTTTTAATAATAAGTCTCTGAAAGTTATCTAATATACATTGTATGAGTTCCGTTGCTCGTGTCATTATCCACCTGGGAATTGCTAGGATTGGAAGAAAACTCGATTTACTTTGCATACCCATATGAGGAGTATTGATTTTGATGATATTCATGTTGGAGGAGTATTCAACCTAGAAACTAAAGTTGTTAAGTAATATTATACAACTGCGGCCTTTTGGATTGTGCCTAGTCCCTAGCTTATGATAAAATATAATTTTTAGGGTTTTAACTATAGACGTCCCTGAACTTTGCCCCTAGTTGCAATTGGATCCGTGAACTTTTTTTTGAGACAATTACATCCTTTAACTCGACAAGTAGTTCCAATTGAGTCATGCCGTAACAAAAGATCTATTGGAGTGAGGGGTATATTGGAGTCATGCTCTTGTTGTGAGGGGTATATTGGAGTTTTCACGATAGGAGGAAAACTGAATTCAAAGGTTTATAAGATCTATCAAAAGAAAAAAAGAATTTAACCCCAAAAAGAGAAAAAATCATGCTATGAATTCAAAGGTCTGTAAAATCTGTAAAACCCATTTGTGCATTGACAATACCTACAAGCCTCACTGCTCTGAAACTGATGTAGAACAGATGGCAGATTTTATCGCGGTTGAGCTAGAAAAAGGACGTAGTGGGAATATGCAGATTTGTCGTCCAAGCTCCGATTAGGACGCAAAATACCATTTCGGAAAGGGAACGACGCCACGAGTGTAACTCACAGATTTGCTGTGATATAAGATGGATTTTGGCATTCTGAGGTCGTTTGGCCTTCCAAAACTGCAGTTAAAGTTTGGTAGTTAATTTTTCAATAAATTCTGTTTTGGACAGTTTAGGAGTTACGCTATTAAGACTCCAAATTAATCCTGTTTTTTCAGTTTTATGTAATAACTCCCCTAGTAGTTGAAGGGTTGAGGGTTGTTGAGAATTGTGTATTTAGACAGGTTTGTCTAACGTTTCTGGCAACTCAGTTTTTAATAACATTATTCCAAGAGAGCTTCTCTTAATTTTCTGGTGGAATCCAGTTCTTATTGTTACTCAAAGTTTCGCTTGAATCCCTTTGTTACTTGTGCTGCGTCAGAAACCCAACTTGACAACACAAACACACTACCTGAGCCACCACCGTTGTCTGCACTGTCCTTAAAACCTGGTAATTATTCTGCTACAATCTTGACTTGGCTAAGTTCCCGGACGAAGCCCGAGTTGGCTTGGACTGGAAGGGCACCAACCCAATTAAAAGATCCAAGTTTAGGTCACTATGTACATATAATGACCTTGCAATTTCTGCTGTTGTTGTTGGTCTTCCTCTGTGGTGGTCCCACTGCTGGCCTCTTCTATGTTGTCCTCTTCCATCTTAGGCTTCAACAATACAATATTGTTGTTGTTGTTGTTGTTGTTGTTGTTGTTGTTCTTCGAGGAGGTTTTGTTGATGGTTTTCACAGAAATTGACACTCTCCTCAAACCTCTTCTCTCTCACGCCTCCAAGCAGCCAAACGTTTCTCTCTCTTCAAACCTCTTCGTATACTGAATCAAACAAGGAGCTCTAAATGTGTGGGACTTCGAGATTATCCAGCGAATGAGACTCTTGGAACTCGAAAGGAGGCTTTTACTCCTCATTTTGACAGGCAAATTTACAGACTTGGATGACATGACCCAATTGAAACTATTTGTGAAGTTAAGGGATGTAATTGCCTAAAAAAAAAAAAAAATTCACATGCCCAATTGCAACTGGGTACAAAATTTAGGGACGTGTACAGTTAAAAACCCTAATTTTTAATAATAAGTCTTTGGAAGTTCTAGTCTATTATCCAAAAAGGATTTCATATTCCTTAACATTAATCTTCCATGAAATGAAATCTTGTAATGACTTGGCAAATTAGCGTAAAACGACAGATAACAATCCAAATCCGGAATAACTTTAACCTTGTCCTAGTCTTTACTATCCTCGGAACCCCAAAAACTCACACACCAAACAAACAAATAAAATCTTATTTAATTTACCCACCAAAGCCAAAGCACAACTGATGTAATAAAACCAAAGAAACAAACAAACCAAGCAAGCAAGAACTTGCCAAGCAAACGACAATGGCGTCGTCCGCAGCAAGGATCACCTTCCGCATACTCATCATAGCTCTGGTTCTTCTGGTCCTCTTCTACGTCGGTCGACCACTCTACTGGAAAATCTCCGCCACCATCCACGAGATCCGCGAAAACAAACAGACCGTTCAACAAGGTACATACATTCACTTTCCTTTTTCCGTTTTGATTTTTGATTTTTCGTTTTCTGGGTATGAATTTTTTGCTCTGGTTTTCGAAATGGGGTTCAGGTTTGTCGAAGATCGTTCTGGAAGCTCAGAAATCGGTGGGTTGGTACCACGACGAATCGGATTCGGGGTCCCGCGTAAATCGGGTCGCGAAGAATGTCGGGTTGGCCACGACCCGGAGGCTATTGCTCCACCAGGTTTCATAAAAGTTCTTTTACCGTTCCGATTTCTGTTATGTGCTTTTCTGTGTGGGAATGTTAATGGTGGCCAAATGGGTCTGTTGTTCAGATCTGGTCTTTTCGAATGAAGTGGCTAATTATGTTAGATTAATATATTTCCAAAGAAGTGAAAATTTTCCTCCTGGAAATTACTACTTGTTAGAAAGAAAAATTTGTACAACCTGCAATGTATGCCGGATAATGTTACTGTTTCTGGAAATATATAAATAGAGTTGTACTGAGTTTTGTTTTGATTTAGTTTGATTTGATGCATTGGATTGGATTAGTAATTGCCTTTGGTTTTGATTTTCGGTACGCTTTCAAATCTGGAGTTTATATGCGAACCCGAAAAAGGGATGGATTTGATAATTCAGATGCTCTGGCTTGATTGATTGTAGATACTAGATGCCATTCACGAATGTTTTGGATTAGAATACCAAGTTTAAAATTTTAACTATGGCTGTTCATCAAACTATAGTTTCCATTCTGCAAGTTATGTTAGGAGGAATCAGCGGATTTTGTTTCTTTTTGTTATTTTCTTTTCTTCATATAGTCATGTGAGGGGTCATCCATGCTCACCAACTATTGGATTATGATCCAATAGATTATACTTAGTCACAAAATCAAAGTACTAGTCCGGATTTCGATATTTGTTGTTGAATTTTGATCCAATAGTTAAGCATGAATTTTGTGTTTATTAATGAGTGGGAGATCAAAACTGTTGGAAACTAATAGTATACTGTAATTAGGATTCTATAGAAATAGTTGGGCTCCTAATTTGTTTAGGGGTTGTGATCTGATTTCCTAAATTAAGCAATTTGGTCCTAAACAAACATTATGTATGTGTATGTATACATCTGACCAAAGTTTACCAGGAAGATCTAGATCTGTGAATGTTCTTCTTTAGGCTGCTATAAGGCATTGGAGAAGTCCTCTTAGTGTTCTTTCCATCATGTGGGTGCATGTGTAAAGCCGAAAGGGAAAGCGTGAAGGCGGTGCAAATGCAGATATCTGAGTGTTAGAACTTGGAAGCGTTTTTTTGCAAGATTTTGATTTTCTGTGTGCAGATTGGTTCTGAAGAAACAGGAGAAACCAGTGAGAACTTACTAGTCTAAATGTTGATATTATTTAGCTGTTTCTATCTGCATGGGTTACTATTACCTACCCATTGCCTTAAATTTCTTTAGGCTTAAAGTAGGTCATTCAACTGCCAAATACATGATTTTACTCTCCTTTCAAAGCTTGAAGTGAAGTGAGAGCCATTTTTCTGAGAGTTCATACTCTACTAGAGTAATTTTTCAGTGACGGGCTAAAAAAAGTCCATGATATATCAATTTTGCCGTCCATCCGTATTATGATGTGTGAATTAGTAACACCTCGTGATGGTGATGACGTGTTAACACACACAAATTTCACCTCAGCTGTGAACAGTATGGGTCACTTCCCATGACATAGTAGGTATGGCATGAGGTGGTCAAAGGACACATAAAAATGGGCCATAAGAGATTACAAGTAATGGGATTTGGGCTTGCCGTTTTGCTTGTTTAATCAGATGTGTATGGCCTTTTTCACTCATTTTGGGCCTTTATGACTTAGTTGGACTGCCAAAGCTTGTAAATCACCTTCGATTTCTAGCATACCCATCAAATGATGCACGCAACACTTTTTTTTTTCCCCCTCTTTTCTTCACTGATTACAAATTGAACAAAATCCTATGAAACCTAAGAGCATCTTTAAAGGAGATGTCAAATTCATTGTGACATTTTTATCATGCAGAAAAAATAATTGTGACTCACTCTAACTGAAATATTAAAACCCACATGGAATAATGTCTCTCCCTTACATGAAATGTCAAATTGACACATAAATCATTAAATTTAAATTTAATTTGACATCTCTCCCTGGCTCTAGACTTAAGTAGAAAAAAAAATAAAATAAAGAAAATTATTTGTATTTTTTTTAGTAACAAGAGACTTACCTTGGGAACTACGATGCATAAATTATATGTCCAATAAGTTCACAATATTTTCCAAGATACTCTCTCCAACATCGTAGATCTTGGTCTTTTGACATTTCTCTAGAGCAAGCTTTTGTGCATCAAGGTCAACAACAGCTTCCCATATCAATACGCAATATCATTGACATACATACACTTGTTTTGTTCAAACTTGATTTTTCTGGGTGTGAAAATGAATGATGATGGAGAAAGAAACCCATGCACTGACTTTTGAACAGTTTGATTCTTCAACGTCAGATTTTTCCTTTACATAGATTTCCAAGTACACTCGATCCAAAGTAGATTAAGTCAGCTTTGAATTCTGAATTCTATAAACTCATGGGTCGTCCCGTGCAGATGAAAACCATCATTTCCAACTGCATGTGTTCCTTCCTTGATGGGCTCTTTTGTGTTTTCTACAATGCAATGAATTAAATTCTGATCATCTAGAACTAGAAGACTAGAACTGGATTGGCTAGGTTTTGTAATGTTAAAATATTTTACAATATAATATAAACACCAGGTTTTGAAATGCTAGTGTTGCCGTTTCTTTAATAAGTGCATGGACTTTGTCGAAAAGTCATTCTTACTTTAATTAAGCTACCCTTGAAAAGTCATTAGCTTTATTGTATTGGGAACCCTACTTATTGCAATAATATTCATTAAGAGTTCGTTTGGGAGTGATTCTAGAAAAATACCTCTTTATATAATCACTTTAAGTGATTTTTAGCGATTTTATGGAGACACACCTCCCATCTGCTCCTTTCCAAAATCGCCTAAAATCACCTAAAGTGATTATATGAAGAAACATGTGAGAGGTGCTCCTCCCCATAAGTGATTCTAACCCCTCCAAATGAGCCCAAACTTCACCATTGAGTTGACCTAGCTAGGTTTTAACTTAAAAGAAATTTCTCACTTAATGTTATTCTTATTGTTGGAGTTGGAGTTGGACATATTCTCTTCTCCAATGTAGGATTAGTCATTTGAATTTGATTCACAATTTCTACCAATCTCATCGCTTGATCTTTCCATTATTTTCAAGTACCAAAGCAATCTGCACCACCTTAGGA
Source organism: Prunus persica (assembly GCF_000346465.2). Classification (NCBI taxonomy): domain Eukaryota; kingdom Viridiplantae; phylum Streptophyta; class Magnoliopsida; order Rosales; family Rosaceae; genus Prunus; species Prunus persica. Next base: position 11,401,198 of record NC_034009.1, read on the forward strand.
CATTGTAATTAATAATAATCACCACATACCCTATCGAGCAAGTCTCTGAATAATTTAAAGTCAACTCCAACTTTGAGTCGCATATTGTGCTTGTTCCCTACATAATATAAGATGACTTTTAATTTTGCAATCATAACCATCTTCTATGATGCCACTTCTTGGGTGTTTCTGAAAAAATAAAAAATTGATACCACTTGTTGGGAGTCAAAGAGATTTGACGCCCATCTTATAATTATATTATCGCCAACTTAACTGTTAAAACTTAAATTACATATGATTCTTATTTTTTATATAAACGATAATATAAATTATACTCTAAATTAATCTAATTTACAGAAAAAAAAAATCCAAACTTAAATACAAGAGGCGTTCATTGTTCTGACCAACTAGCTTAATATATGAATATTACAAAGCCATCTATTGTTAAGGGCCATCCTCTCAATTGGGATAGAAGAATAGGATCACTTAGACCAATAGACTATTGAGAGGCCCCTTTAAAGCATGAGTCGGTTCTTCTCCGCATGCTCAAAAGAATGTGTTAAATATTACATGTTGGCTAGATATATAGGTCGTCAAAGCTTAATCCATGTTAATTATTACTTTCATTTAACTATAATAAAATCATATTTACACATTCTCTAATAGACACGTGATATTTATTTAGTGAGTCTCGCCTCTATTAACGAGATTGTACAAATATGTCACAAAATGACCAGTTGAAACAATAGAAGCAGAATGGTAATCACATTTGAGACCATTATCTCATTCTCTCGCCTTGGTTTAATTATACGCAATGATTTTTATTGCATGGGACCATACTTAGGCAGTCCTCACTGATCATAATGAACTTTATTAGGTTTAGCTTCGTTTAGACCACAAATATTTCTGAATGATTGAAAATGGCTTGCTGCTGGCTGGCCTTATTCAGAATCACATTCACACAATGAATAGACAGGATTTTTTTAAGTATACAAAGAGCATAACAACAAAATTCAAGGTGATCGATCTAATCTTGTCCTTCGGATTTTCATGTACGTGTCCAAACTAGCACCCTATTACCAAGGAAAACGTGAGCTTTAATTAATTTGACCAAAATAAACTATTTATATATATTTGTAAAGTAAAGCATCTTTACTGCAAACGTACGTTTTTCTTTATTATTTTTCAAATAGTATATGCATCTAGAAATGGGAAATTTGGGAGACATGGACTTAGACAAGTTAGTTAAAGTGAATATGCTTTCTAGTCTGCACCCAAGTTCGAATTCCTTTCTCTTCTTAGTTTAGATTATATTAAGTAGAATATCGTTTGTATTTAAAAAAAAAAGGTAAAAGAATAAATGATAAATCTTTCTTAAACATGTTCTCAAATAATAATTATTAATTTGTTCGGCTCCTGCATTTAGGTTCTGTACATTCACCTGCATATTAGTAAATCTAAGGTGCTCAACTAATCTAACGATTTAACACACGTATTTTCATAAAAACTACCATACACGGAGCCTAAATGCTGGAGCCCAAATGCGGATCAAGTTTGATGACATATAGTGCTTTTTTTTTAAAATAGGAACATATAGTGCTTCTTAAATCTTCTAATCACTTTTTGGTTAGCCCATAATTATTATCCCTCAATGGTCAATATATTCATTCCATCAACTTATCCTATACATACATATAATTAATTAATTAATTCAACTTTTAATTCGATGGCCACCAATTAGAAAAACAAGTAATGGCAATGCGGGCTATCCCTCAACTATAAAAGTTCATGCTCATTGAATGGCTGAAAAAATAGGATCTTAACGTGGTGGGGTTTCTCACATCAATTCGGAGGTCGTATGGAGTTGGAGAACATTCAAGATTAATATATAAATGTGAGAGACATGCGAGATTTATATGGTGCCAACCCGACTGCCCTCCCGTTAAATTCTTTATAATTACCCACAACATCATATCCCAAAAAACTCATGTAGGGTTCTCGGTTTGAGTTTTAGTATCTGTGTAGTGTGTATAAGTTTAGTATATTATCGTCCCTTTCAATAGAAAATGTCCTTAAAAAAAACTATGCATGTTTTGTTTGTTATTATACATCATTTATTTATTTATTTTCTTTTGGTTACAATTTCTTATTGCATTGACAATGTCACAATGTGTGTATGTGACACAATTGTCAATGTACCAAGTTTTGATATGATGATGGATGAACACGTAAAACACCTTAATATTAGTCTACTCTACATAATTGACCAATTTAATTACAATTAGCCAACCACTCTTTTCTTTTTCTTTTTCTTTTTCTGAGAGAAAAGCCAACCACTCATTACGAATTGAGGGAAAATAGTGCTCCCAATCTGGTTGGACTTGATTCATTTCGTGTTCATTTGGTTTAATTCTCGTCCCCAACTAACGATCCTTAGGTTTATTACTAACGATACTCATGTTAATTTTAGACTAATTTTATCGTTGATTGATATAATAAAAACCTCATGTTTATTATTAGCGATACTCATGTTAGTTTTTTTATAAAATGATTATTGTTGTTCGATATAAAAAATAAATAAAAATTAAGACAATCTTCAAGGGAGATGTTAAATCCAACGTGGCACTTTTAGTATGTAGGAAAAATAGTCGAGACTCACTCCAACCGAAATGTTAAATACTACGTGGAATAACATTTATCTGTCTTGCAGTTACTTTTGACTGTTTGATCTTGTGATGTTATTTTATTATTATTTTTTAATTAATATGCCTTCTCTTTGTTCACCCTATTTTCTAAGTTCACCCCAACTTCTAATTCAAAATTTCACAATTTCTAATAAAACCCCACTATCTTCCCAAACTACACCTAAATACGCACCCAACTGAAGAAAAAAAATTAAAAAATTCATCAACCCCACACCCCGCTATGTTTGTGGGGTCATACCCTATATGATCTTTAAGATCTTAACCCACTGAAATCTAGTGATTGAATTTCTGTAAACTAAACAAAATAAAATAAAGAAATGAGTCTTGAGTGAGAAGATGAAATGGATTACACACATAAAATGATCAACAAAATGATCCTAGGAGATTGTGATGCATATATTTCTTTTCATTTTCCTATAAATAAAATTATCCATCAGTGTCCAATAAATTAAATATGAACTTGTGTTGCAGGAAAGGCATTGGGCTTTCAGTCATATCAGGTTCTATTTGCTGCGAAGATCACTTTACTTGGTAAGCATATATGTACTGTTACCTTTTCGCCTTTACCCAATGGATTTGGTGTCGGATTATTGATCTTTTCAGTGATTTGTTAATGCTTCAGGCATAGGATGAACTGTATGAATGCTAATGTAAAAGCGAAGAATAATCTGGTAATAGGGTGCAGACGAGTTTGTGTTTTGCTAAAACTTAATATGAAGAGTGGTGAGATGTGTGTATAGATGTACTATGATTAAGTATTCAGTTGGATGACCTTTTTTGTCTTTACACAATAGTAAAACTTAAGAGCTTAATTATTTAAGTATTGGAGTGAATAAAGAAAAGTGTGAGGTTTAAATAGAAAAATTATATTTTAATTTGACATATCAGGTAGAATGTAAAACTCTATTATATGTCAAATTATCGCACAAGCCATCAAATTCAAATTTAATATTTGATATTTGACATGTCGTTTGAAGATACTAATGTTTTTACTATTGGATTAAGTATTAATTAATTAAGAGACCGACCAAAAAGAAAAGAAGATATAATGGAAAGTGTGAAAGAACCAAAAATTATTCAATCTCCCCAACCGCCAAAGCTGAAAAAGAAGGGATATTAATGGCTTTAGCTGGATGCTTTGTGTTTGAGTCTTGCCAATTATAGAAATTTGAATAAAAACGCGGTGACTGCTGACTGGTTATGTAGAAAAGGGGCCCACAAATGACAAATCAATCGTTTCAAATCAAAGTGGAACTGCGTGTCACACACGTGGCCACATACTATTGGACGGTTTCAAAGCTTTTTGGGCATTCGCGAAAAAGTTCAGCAACTGTTCATCTATGACTAATTGAACTTTCATGTGAACAAAGAAAGAAGGGGACCAATTGAACTTTCATCATGGTATTGGATTCTCATAAAAGATTCGGATCATTGGGTGCTTGGAAGTTGGAACAACATACCTATCTATGTTCTGACCAAAGAAATACCTATTTATATGGATGAGTAGTGCTAAGCCAGTTGCCAAACAAGCGTATAAGTAAATTTTGATTGTTAATGCGTATAAAATTCATAATACATTAACGATCAAGATTAGTTCAACCGAGTAGTGTCTTTATATGGATTCTTTTACAGTTTCGGTTTATTTGGATTTCTCTACAATATTGATACATTTCCTTTCCAATCATATTCAACTTTAGGTACATTTAAAGACGGTTATAATTTCACTACTCTTAACTCATACATTTCTCAAAGCATTAAGAACAATGTGAAGTGCCCTAAACCCTAGCCGTTCTCTCCCTCTGTGAATCTTAAAGGAAAATTCCATAGAGGGGAGGAGGAGGAAGAAGCGTCATTGCCCCTCCTCCCCCTCCTCTCTCTTGTCTTTTCCTTCTAGGTTAGTGAATAAGTCTACTGGACGTTTTGAATAAAAAGCCTCTTGTGGTGGTTTCTTCTAAGCCATGGTTAGATTAAAGTTACTCATCACTCCTTTTAGTCTATGCTCTCAATCAAATCCTACTCCCCAACGCCGCTCATATTCTTTAAATTTGATTCTACATTGTCTTTGACAGAGGTTGCTGCAAATCACCAAATTGTTCTTTGGCAAAGTTGTTGTTTTCGTTTATTTGTTCGCTCTTATGCACAGGTAGATCGCTGGAAATCATATTTTCCCCATATCTATTACAGATGCAGTGATGGGTGTGGCCGCAATGGTGCTTCTTTAGGTGGTGATGGTAGGGTTCATTTAGGCTCATGGGTTGATTTAGGATTTTGGTTATGTTGGATTTGTGGACTTTGTTTGGCTTATGACTAATTGTGATGATGTGGGCTAGTAATTTTAGTGCAGCTTTTGTTTGCGTTAGTTTTGCTTTTAGCATGTTAATTTGTTGCCCTCTTGGGATTGGTATTTTAGATGTCTTGTTGATATCTTTGATTGTACCGTTGAAATTTATCTAATGAAGTTTCTATTTGATCCAAAAAAAAAAAAAACAATGTGAATTTCTACCTTAGACATACATGTGGCTCCACTACTAATTATTTCTAATTATCATTATTTGTTAATTAGATATTAGCCTCTCAATACAAGTAGAGCTGGCCACGGGTAAGTGTACGTTCGGTCCAAACTTAAACCGCCAACTTGAGAAGGTAGGTATGGTACAATATTTGACACTACCTCTCTCACTATATATGTCTCCTCTATCAAATAAAGAGAAGAGAGGAGTGCAACAGGTATAGAGAAGTTTTTCTCTTAAATAGAGAGGCTAACAACACATCTTTACATATGCTAGCATGCACTAGTGAACCCGTATCAGTGCCATCATGACTTTAGTATTATTTTTAGTAATTGTCAATTAAAATTATTACGCAAGGTAAATTTGTTAAAATGTCGGTGGGGAGAGAAAAACGTGAGGTAGCAATAGGGTCATTCCCTAAAAAAGAAAATATAAAATTTAGGATAAATTCAAAAATAAAAAGAGAAGTTGGGTGCAATCTATGTATTTTTTGTTATTGATCGAAGTCCTTTGACTTTTGTGCAATGTAGGATGACATTCCTTTATATATATATATATATATATTTATGTTTATATATAATTTTAGGGCTTTATCATATAAGGAAAAATATGAGGGCACAAAGACAAAATGGTCCAGCGTCTCCAAAATTAGAAAAATTGGTGCAGTTACTGTCCGACAATGACATGAAATAACTCTTATGTCACTCACTTAGAGTGACATTGAACAACTCTCGTGTCACTGCCCAATTGTGTTGTTTCATTTTCCACACGTTTTCAAGACTTTTTTCATGTGCTATGTTCTCTATCTAATTGCAAGGTCCACCTAAGTCATTTATGAGTTCTAGAGAGGTTGGCAATCTGTTGGGAGAGTTGGGATAGCACTTACGGGGCAGCTAGACATCCAAATGCATTGAGCATGTGCAGCTAGTGTGTTGTAGCAGTCAAGACATTAATGTGGAGGCTTCCCATCCCAAGAAAATTAATGAAGGTGGCTGGTGAGAAGACTTCTCAGCACAAGACAAGGGTGGCTAGTGTGAAGACTTCTTATCCCAAGGCATTGATGATGGTGGCTAGCAAGGGAGGTAGCAGCTAAAATGAAGCTTCCTACTTGTCTATTTAAGTAGGAAGTTCAGAGAATACAATTAGGACCAGCAAATAGAGAGAGCTATGAGTCCAAGGAAGACTGAGAGCAATCAGTCCAAGTTAGGAGCTGAGAGTTGGAGTCTTGTAAGTCTAGAAACCAAAAGGGGAAAACTAAGTGACAGTGTTCACAGGGGCATCGAGATTTTAAGTAGAGGGGTATGAGAGAAAAGTGAGCTTGAGGGAGAGAGTAGTGTTCTAAGGTGGTATTCTGTGTAAACCAAAGTTGTTACATACTTTTTCATAAGTGAAATTTCTCAGGGGGATCACCAAGAAGATGTAGGCAAGATTGACCAAACCTCTATAAATCTGTGTTCTTTGTGTACTTGCTGATTTTTCTAAGTGTGTGAGTGTTTCATTCATCCTTGTAAGTTGTGAGGGTTGTTACATAGTCCATTGAGAACAAGATCAAAGGGAGTTTCCGCACAACATATCTAACATCAAAATTAAGACAATATGGTGCGCCTCCACTAACGATCACACATGATTGAAGAAGCTCTAGCGTAGACATCCCAACTAACATTGTCAACTCAAAACAATTAAATAGAGATAAAGTTTGAAAAAACAAAGTCATAACAAAACAAATAAAACTCTCACAAAAAAGAGGTGGAAAACTCTCACAAAAACTGAAGTCAAAACTACATAGAAGACCCAAAGAGTCTCTAAAACTTATTCCAAATATAAAGAAACTGCAAAAAAGATGGTGGTAGAGATTCGATGCCAAAATACAGGTCGAGATCTGACACCAAGACGCAAACACCTATGATGGGTGTATGAAATTCATAACAAAATGAAGACAAATAGGGGAAACCTTTTCTCTCTAAAAATGAAGGAAGAGAGGAGAAGGGAGGAAGAGAATAGGGGAGAGGGGAGGAAGAATAGTGGTGTACTTCCACCTCAAAGTGAAAACGGCGCTAGGAATGTTTTTTGGGAGATTGGGACTAGACAGAAAGAATTAAGATGAAGGAAATCCCAAGACTATTTTTACTAATTAAACCACCTCTAATCTAGGTAAATTCATAAATCACATCTAATCTGGGTAAATCTATAAATCACCTATAATCTAGGTAAATCTATAAATCACCTATAATCTAGGTCATTAAACCCAAAAGTCACTTCTAATACAGGTGTAGAAAAACGAAAAAGAACCAATTCGACAATCTATGTCACTTTCATAATTGATTCTCAGATAATATATCTTAAGAAACTAACTGATGTTGAGATATATATATTTGTTTTTGTAAAAAAGTTTTGTCTCCTATTTTTGGATCACTGATATCTCTATAGATCCCATTGTTGGTAATGTACTGTTGGTGAATATCTATGTCTGCAACAAAGCTCTTGGGGCCAGTGGTGGACCTATTAAGGCTCAAGGAAGTGCACTGCACCTCCTTTCGCCTGAAAAATCGTTGTAGGTGCTTCAAATTGCTTATTTGCTCAATTGGTGTATAGATTACCTTATTTCCATTTTCAACATTTAAGTAAATGTCTTTGTCCTTTTACTTTCATTTATTTTTATTTTACTCCATTTACTTAAGTTTACAATGTAAATAAGGAAGTACCCCCCATTTGGATTCAAATAAACATACTAGAAAATCAAATTCCCACCAAATTAAAATATGAAAAATCGATTTTAGTGCAAAATACGATTTAGGCTAAAAATGATGGCTCATTAAGTCAATATATGCTTCATTCTAAAATCCTATAAAATCAAGTTTTCTTATTTGATGTGTAAGGAATAAAAGCCGCCAAAAATTATCTTGAGAAAATTATTATTCCGAAAAACCGTTTTTCATACTTAGTCAATATTGCACCTCCGCTAAAAAATTTCTAGGTCCCCCAGTGCCTGGGGCCTTTAATTATACTTAGATTTTAGATTTTATTAATTAAGATATAGTCTCAAACATGTGTATTGACATATATGTGAGGTTCTAGACAAAATGCATAACAATGAAATACACGTATTATAATTTATAAGAGCAAGCAGACTCACCTTTTCTTTGGAGGCCTGCGATATGGTTGGTTTTTTTGTAGGGATGGTAATTTTCTCTGCGGGTAAGGGTCTTTGCGGGGATTCGACCCTAATGGGTCAGGTATGAAGGACAAAAAAGGGGTATAGGGATGGGTACGAGGAATTTTTTGGGTACGGTGTTCAGGGAGGAGTGGGGATGATATCTTAATCCCCAACTTGAACCTTCCCCGTTTAGAATATATATTAATTTTTTTATGAGGTATATATATATATATTATAGTATATATAAATAGGGTAATGCTAGGCTTACCACATTTTTATACTATAGTGTATCACCTCTCTAATAGAGATGGAGCCTACAAATACAATGGGCCACACCTGTGGTAAGCTTAGCATTTTCCATATAAATATGCTATTAAAGTGATTGTACCGACTAAGTTTTATAATTTTATATTATTATATTATATACTTATAAAATTTATACAAATCTTAAGCCACACTACTTATTTATTTAGTTAACTTCTAATACATATATAAACATTCTTATATTGTCTTATAAGTATATATTATATATATTTATTATCTTGCCTTAGTAATTTTTTTTCTTCAACAAAGTAGTTATATATTGGTTTTTTCTTTCGTAATGGGGTGGGTCGGGGAACCCATTCCCCAACGAAGGTAGGGATGGAGAATCCCTGATATAAATATTGCGGGTATGAAGGCGGGGATGGAGGAAAAAAAGCTTAACGGGGATGGGGATGAGAATGACATACCCACTCTCGATTGGACCCATTACCATCCTTAGTTTTTCGTTTTATCCCTCGACGAAATAAAATAACTGGTTTTTAAAGAAATGTTTTAATAAGAAATTTTCAACGGTGTTTTGAGAATAATCCATGGTATGTTAAGTAAAAGTTCAATGCTTTTTTTATTTTTATTTTCTTAAAAATAAATTTGAGTCAAAGTGTCATGATGAGCATTTTTGGGTGTGATATTCCTTTTTCACTTGGGTGTATGCAACTATTAGCTTGAGAGAGAGAGAGAGAGAGAGAGAGGCAACAATGTACTACATATATAGAGAGAGGTGGCTTATCAATGTCAAGGGTCCCTCCCAAAAGAGAGAGTCGAGTCATCAAATGTAAGAAAAGGGGAGGAAAAAAATTTCCGATTGGACCTCCATTGTCTACTCTCATTTTGTCTCTTACAACTTGTATATACTAAAATTTATTAACTAAAAAAAATGAGAAAATACCATGTTTATTTTATGTGGTATCACTCATAACCAAAGGACGGGATTCGCGGCCCACTATTAACAACATCGATAATGTTCTCAACTTAATCACCTGCATATACGAGAGTTGTGGTGTATTTAATTTTATTAAGTTTCTGATATGAGACTTTATATTCTTCAACATACTATGTGTATTCATTTATTATTTGATAAACAAATTTAGTGACTCTAGCATTATTACAAACTTCGTATTAACACTTTACCGGCCTAAACCTCTTCATCCTTATTGTTGATTGATATAGTCCAATCTGACTACATATGTCTCCTTACGAAAACAAAAAAACGAAAAGAAAATTCTTAAACGAGTAAAATACTTGGAGATGAGAATATGAACCCATGTTGAGTTTATAAGGGTATAATGTGAATCACCACTATTTTAGTGGTCGGGGTGACTTTTAAAAGAACAAAATAAAGAAATAAAGAAATAAACTTATGTAGATAATAATTCGGTTGGTTTGTTTGGTGTAAGTTTGTCACGTGCTCCCGGCGTGAGTGACGTGTGTCCCATACTTGATTATTTCTGCTCATTTATCATCATCATTTGTCAACTTTGCTCTTTAGCTTCCCGCTTACCTGGCTCCTCTAGCCTCTAATTAAGTTTCTCACTCATCAACCCATGCCTCTGTAATTCTTTAAAACCACTTATATGTAAGTTGATAAATATATATATGCATATAACATTTGGTATATATATATATATATATATATATTTGGTCATTCACTTGAGTTTTGTTTCGTGTTCCTTTTGTTTGATACATTTCAGGAAGGAATGGTTTGATTGAAGGCTTGAAGCAATATTGTTAAAGAAACCATATTTTCGTAGTTTGGAGAGAGAGATTTCTGGGTTTTGGTTGAAATCAAGAGAGAGAAAATGTTATTGAAGAAGAAGCACTTTAGTTGGGTACGGATAGCTATTGTTGTTGTGGGACTAGTTAGTTTGCAAGCCGTGGAGGGCTGGCCTCGCCGGATTCTCTTGGATACTGATGTCGATACCGACGATTTCTTTGGTCTCTTGTACCTCTTGAAGCTTAACAGATCAGAGTTTGAGTTGGAGGTAAGTTCATGATCATGTCAATGTTAATTTGTGATGATTCATTTATGTTCCAAATGTTTTTTTTTTTTTTTTGCCAAAAAGCATTTCAAGGTCAACAAATGCTTGAGCTTACATGTATATATGTATTTATATTCATAATTTATTGCTTGGCTTATAAGTAAGTCTACGCAAGTGATGACGATCACCATTAAAACTAATCCAAGTTTTGGTTGATTTAAATCCAAAAGAATGCAATGAATATTGGGTTTAAAGATGAAAAAGCTGTAGTTCATACTACTATTAGTCCTTGAGGACTGAGTCAAATAATTCATATAGTTGAGTGGATTCTATATTTGAAAATAATAATAATAAAAAAAGGACTTTAATTAAAACTGAAGACAATGTGCTTTTGGAATTCTCTTTTTGGTTGATTTTTGCAACCCAACTTTGTGTTTTATCTTTTTGGTCAAATGGTGAGACAACTTTGTGTTTTCCATTATGTAAAAGTGAGTCATTGTTTTTTTCACCTGTGGTAATAAGAATTACCGCACTGTAATTAATTTTGTTACCACCACAGGCAGTGACAGTGAATGCAAATGCTTGGACAAATGCTGGGCATGCTGTGCATCAGGTGTATGACATGCTATACATGATGGGACGTGATGATGTTGCTGTTGGTGTGGGAGGTGAGGGTGGGATTAAAGAAGATGGCACTATTTTGCCAAATGTTGGTGGATATCTTCCAATTATTGAACAGGCATGAACTAGCTTAGCTCCCTTGTTACCATGTATTTATATGATATTTTCTCAACTGATAGATATATATATATATATTTTAATTATGTGAAGTTCATGTTTGTTAATTTTCTGATAATTATGAGTGCAAAATTATATTAAATGCAGGGGATTACAACAGCAGGAGGATGTAGATATAGACAAGCCATTCCTGTAGGTTCTGGAGGTAGATTAGATATCGATTCTAATTTTGGCATCAGAAAAGCTTTCCTCCCTCAGGTACAATATAAATTATTACACAAAATGTTGAACTTTTTGTTCAATCACATGTTTGACAAAAATTCCATAACTTTACTGCATGTTCTGATCAATATTAATGCAATGCTAAGATAAGTTGAAGTCTTTTGACTTGAAATTCCTGCAAAACACCAGAGGAAATGCAAGGCATTTAAAAAGGGGATGTAATGATAGATTCTTTGTTCCTTTTGGTCATACATTCTATATCTGGCTCAGAGATTTTTTTCTTCTTTTTTTTTTTTATATGGAATTAGGGGAGCAGGAGATATAGTCCTTTTCGACAACCTACTGCTCAGCAAGTGATGATTGACAAAATATCTGCAGGTCCCATAACTGTGTTTCTTATAGGAGCACATACAAATTTTGCCATATTCCTTATGAGCAATCCACAGTTGAAGAAGAATGTTGAGCACATATATGTCATGGGTGGTGGTGTGAGATCAAAGAACCCAACTGGTTGTTGCCCCGAAAATGCCACCTCTTGTGTACCCCGGCAGTGTGGTGATCCTGGTAATGTGTTCACAGACTATACAAGTAATCCTTATGCAGAGTTCAATTTCTTGGGAGATCCCTTTGCTGCATACCAGGTAATCCTTATTACATCACTGCAGTCCTTATTAAGAGTAACGTTCTCTTGCCAGATTTATATTGCTAGACTGTTGATTATGTTGTCAGACTGTGATTCTGATTCACACGTTCGAGCAAGAACCAACCTGTTCAGCCTTCCAGATTCTCAATCTGGCAAGAGAGCATTTCCTGTTTTTAGGCTCCTAGAAAAATGGTTACATTTTCTTACAGTGGTGTTGATATTTCAGGTGATACATTCTGGGATTCCTGTCACCCTCGTTCCTTTGGATGCAACAAACACCATTCCTATTAGTCAAAACTTCTTTGAGGCACTTGAGAAGAGTCGGAGTACATATGAGGCACAATATATCTTCCAGTCCTTGAAAATGGCTCGTGATACTTGGTTCGACAACCAGTTCTATACGGTAAGTCCATGATTCTTTTTGGTGTTTGAGGTGCAGAAAGTGTATCATCTTTTTGTCATTGCATTTCCCTCTTGTGATTAAGACTTTCTATGCCTTAAACCACAAACATTGTAAGCAATCAAATGATCTGGTATGTTACAACTTGACTATTTTGCAGAGCTATTTCATGTGGGACTCGTTTACAGCTGGTGTGGCAGCCTCAATCATGCGAAACTCGAATAACCCTCGTGGCGAAAATGAATTTGCTGAAATGGAGTATATGAATATAACTGTGATTACTTCAAATGAACCTTATGGGATATCTGATGGCTCCAACCCTTTCTTTGATGGCCTTAAAGTTCCAAAGTTCAACTTAGACAAACATGGTGTGCATAGTGGCCACGTTCAGAAAGGACTTAGAGATCCATTTTGCATTGTAAAGGAAGGGAAAGGGAAATGCAAGGTAGAGTTGCCTATACAACTTCCAAAGTCTAATCTCTCATAGTGGTTTTAAGCTTTACCTTTAGTTTTCTTCCCATACGAAGCCGATTAACAACATTGCTCATTTTGACATGTTTTCTTTTCATGTTAATTCAAATTTTGATTGACTTTCTGTTGCTACACAATCCAACAGGATGGTTATACAACAGAGGTAACAGGACCTGAGGCAGTGCCTGTGCTTGTTGCTACAAAAGCAAAACTAAATCAGGACCCTGAAAGTCCACTTAACAGAGAATTCTTTAAAAGCTTCTTAGAGGTAATTAAGTTCAATAAAATACCTGTTCCATTTAAATTCTTTGAAAATTTGTCATCCTAGTCTGGTCTTTCCATTCCATGTACAAGTAATATGTGTGATTGGAATGACAACACCTTTTCCAATTGGTTTTACAGATCCTAAACAACCCTCAACAAAAAGGGAGATTCAATTTCACAACACAATTTCCTTTTTACAAGGAAGAGACATATAAACCAGAATTTGGAACTAGAAAACTGGGTAAACCTGTTGTCTTTGACATGGATATGAGTGCTGGAGACTTTGTAGCTCTGTTCTTCCTCCTCAAAGTACCTGTTGAAGTGATTAATCTCAAGGTAGAGAGGTTTTTTTTTCTTCTTTTCTTCCCATTTTTATTTTCTTCTTGTTTAAGTAACCCAAATGAGCCAAATCTGTTTCTCCTTTGCTTTCAGGCAATAATGGTCAGCCCAACTGGGTGGGCAGATGCTGCTACAATAGATGTCATTTATGACTTACTGCATATGATGGGCCGGGATGACATTCCAGTAGGTCTGGGGGACGTATTTGCTATGAACCAGTCTGATCCAGTTTTCTCTGCTGTTGGAGACTGCAAATACCTTAAGGCCATCCCTCATGGGAATGGTGGATTATTGGACTCGGACACTCTCTATGGCCTTGCCCGGGATTTTCCCCGAAGCCCAAGAAGGTACTGCAAATAACTTTTCGATCCCTCGGAATAGCATGGAACTTTTGGCATAGAAATTATGGAAAACAGTAATGCTAGGTTCACCAAATAATGTGTCAGTATGTGTATATATATCAGTATCTTACATGTTATATGTTAGAGGAGGTTCGGAATGACCCAAATTTGAATAAATGAAACACCGTCACATTATTTAGTAAACAAGTTTGATGTGTGAATGTTAGATGCACTGGAACTGAAAATCTCAAGTTGTTGTTACCAGGTATACAGCAGAAAATTCTGTAAATTACGGAGCCCCTCGGGATACAGATCACCATGAACTCAGACAACAACTAGCATTGGAAATTTGGGAGTCTGTGGTGAAAAAACTGGATCCAGGATCTAAGATTACCATATTGACCAATGGACCCTTGACTACTTTAGCAAAGATTATTTTGTTGGAGCAGAACACTACCTCTGTAATTCAGGTTAGTTGATTTTGAATATTTATTCTCTGATATCAAGTTTTTGCACCAGATTTAAAAAAAAAAAAAAAAAGGTGCATATTCCTGGTAATGGCAGTATCCAATGAGGTCAGTGCTCATTGCAGGATGTATATATAGTTGGAGGCCATATCAGCAGCAATGACAAGGACAAAGGAAATGTGTTTACTATCCCTTCCAATGAATATGCAGAGTTCAATATGTTTCTTGACCCTTTTGCTGCTAACACAGTGTTTGGTTCCTCACTTAACATCACACTCATTCCACTAAGCATCCAGCAAAAAGTTAGTTCATTTTCGAAAATCTTAGAAGGGCTGCGCCGGAGAAAGAAGACGCCCGAGGCACATTTTGCCAGGCGAGTGCTGTCAAGGCTCTACCGTTTGCAGCAATTGCACCATAGATATCATCACATGGTAATTAAGCTTCCTAATTGACAATTGCCATGAATTTGATACACATTGTTAGGGAGCTTGAGTAATTTATAAGATAATTTTCTAACTTGACCTTCAAGTATTTGCGAACACCCTTTCTCATATGTTATTATGATGCAGCAAACTTTCTTGGGGGAAATACTTGGTGCAGTTCTCATAGCTGGTGATTCCCATCTGAACCAAACCTTCCAAGTCAAACCTATCAAAGTTCATGCTGAAGGTGTTGAATCAAAAGATGGGCAACTTTTGATTGATGAAAAGCAAGGGAAACTAGTAAGAGTATTGGACAGTGTAAATCCTAAAGCCTATTATGATATTTTTGCAGAAAGGCTTAGTGATTCAGAGCAATCTGCTGTATTAGTAAATTTTGAAGAGCAAGTAAAATTGTGGCGGAAGCCTCCGAATCAAACCCAGCCTACCCCATAAGGTGTGTAGAAATTTGTATGAAACAGTGTCTTATGAGCAAAGTAGGCATTCTGCTCTTTAACACAAACAAAGAAAAAAAAATACAAAACCAGAAAATGCCATTGGAAATTTCTTCTTTGGCTTATTTATTTAACAAGGAAAATTCTTCATTGTACTTACTCAGAGCTGATCCCGCTATTTCAAATTTTATATTGCACAAATTGTCACTAATTACTTTGTAGCAGATAAACATCACTTCCTCACTGACAAGGACATGCATATAAAAATCAATAATTGGTATACACTTTATATCTTGACAGTTTAAAGCTTTTAGGAACATGGTAACCAACAAAACTCAAAACATTATTATCACCATCATTATTATAATTTCACCATCCAAGACCTGTTAATTTTGTAAGCTTATGCCATGCTGCATCACAACAATTTAACATTCTTCTGCAAAAACAGAGCTGGTGTCTGGATGGAGAAAAACTTGTATACCACAGGGATAACACTATTTTGCTACTCCCAACCAATCACATTCTGTTATGCGTTATAAGGATTCCATATGACAGAACATGATTGTATGGGAACAGCAAAACAATGCTATCCCTGTTTCAATTGCTGCACAACACTCATATCCTTTACATATTGCCATAACTCCTTTTGTCTACTACTTCTAAATTGCATTAAAAAAAATTCTAGAAAAATTTCCCAATAGTCTTGGAAGTATCAAGAATTCAATAACTCAAGAGTTACAACTTGCATAAATTCTTGATGGTTTTGAGTTCTGAGACCTAATGTTTTCGTCTTTATTCACAGCAACCAAACAGGGATAATTTTGATAATAGACCATAGTGTTATTGTGCGGTGATGGTGGTGATCATTGACCTTTTCCATAGATTCTCCATTCCTAAAAGAAAATACAATTCTAAGAGAAAAAGAAAAAATAAGTACCCACGTTTGCGTCAATGTTTTAGCAGCAAGACAGATGGACAGCAAAGCAGATCAAGATTGACCACTAAGGCTTCAAAGAATCAAATCTTTCTAATCTATACATATTACTTTTAATACGGATTTGTTAAACTAAACGAGAGTTCACATGATTACCTTTATTTAATTAAGCTCTGCTAGCACGGATGACAACTAAGGATTGGTAGGATGGCAGGCATGAAATTCTCTTAACAGAATAATACCAACAAGAACAACCAAAACAAGCTACTTGAGTCATTGCATGGTTTCACAAAATAAAAACTGCAGGCTGTAGATTTCTCTTGATCAAAATCCTAATCCCAAATAAAAACTCACGATCGATTACGCAGTTTCGGTCACATTCAATCCCTTTCTTTTTTCTTTTAATCTGAAACAACCCAAGACATGAATGTGATATAGGAAGTAAGGAATGAAAGTGCATATCACAAGCTAGCACCTGATAGAAAACTCATTTTCATAAATAACAAGGTTATTTGAGCCTAAATAAAGTTCATTAAGAAGTGGCACCAGATGGAAGAACTCCTTTTCATAAAGTTCATACAAGCACAAATTCATTAGTTAAGAGAATTTGCAATCAATTAAGCGAGGTTGTTATACAATACTAGTGAAGAGACTCTCTACAACCACCCCAACTTTCTTGTTTTCTTTTCACAATGGAAGCCTTAAAAACTTAATTCCAGAATTGGAATTGACCCACCAGCTGCCACAATTTGTTGCTCCATCTGCAATCAACAATATAATTTTGAAATAAATAAACAGAGAAATTTTAAGTTCGACACAAATCAGCAACAGCGAGCGTCTATACGATTCTACTCACCGCAAAGAGAGTTTCAAGCTTGTTCTTCACAAGGTAGTACTCTTGCTTTACTTGTTGAACACATCTAACGCACCTGCTAACAAGAGTCTCAGATTTCATGGATCATGACCTCTCTCTCAGCTTTCAAAAGCTGATTAAGGCAAAAATTATAGTCTATGAATGTTTAGAGTAAAGTAACTCACCCTTCAGTGTTCTGTTCCTCGCAGAAGTTGCGGAAAGCTATGCAGGCATTTTTAACTCTTTGTGCACCAATACTGTGTCAACCACAAAAACTGTCATCAAACAACATTGAGCTAAGCATGAACAAAAATCAGCACCTATCCCCTGGATCTAAACTAAATTAAGTTTCCTGTAAATTTTAATCTATCTAAGGGTGTCGAAATTGGATTCAGCTCAGGCTGAAAAAAAAAATGCAAAGATTGTCCCACTCACTGTAAAACCAGGATTTATAAATGGATCAGAGATGAAAATCAGGATTAGTTAGCTCATTTTTCAAGGCTGAAATATTGATCTTCCTACAAAAGACAAACTAAGAAAAGTAATCAACTTTTTCTACTTCATTCCATGTTTTTCTCAGTGCAGGGAAAAAAAACAAAACAAAATTTATGTGTGTACCTGGAGCTACTACCCTTGAACTGGTGAACATGAGCATCAACCCTTTTGAAGTCTACACTTGGCTGTTCTCTGTGCAAAGAAAACAAAAGTGGAGAACTTCAAGAACACAGAACAAACTTTCATTCACCCCTCAAAGTAACCAAAAGCAAAACATGAGCACCACACAATCCAAGAGAGAAAAAGACAGAGTGAAAAGGAAAGAAAGAAACGAAGAAAAGGAAAGATCTTGGATCCTCACAGAGCTCTGGTGAGATCATTGAGAAGCTTCTCAGAATCTTCAAAGAATAGAGACACCACTTCAACAACAAAATCTGGGTTGCTCTCATCTTGCAGCTGCTGAAGCTGCAAAAACTGACCATCCAGAAACCCCTTCTCACCCCCAAAGCAACAACCAGAAAACAAAATCAGGAACAAAACAAACAGAACAAAAAAGCTAAACCAGCCCAGCAGTAGATGAAGATTAGAGACACCAAAAACACCAAAAACAAAACAAACCCATCAGTGATTCCACCATTTTCTTGTTCCTTACCTCCAGAAACAAGGACTTTGTGTAGTCAACCCACTGTCTCTGCATCTGCCCCACTTCCATGTTTTTGCTTTTGTTCCTCTCTACACACAGACAGAGTAAGAGTCACCGTGTTTAAGGAGGAGATGTGAGCCAGCAAATGAAAGAAAAGCTGGTGCCTTGAATTGCAGATCTTGAGGAATTATTTGCACAATCAAATATTATAGTATAAATGCTTGGGAAACCTAGAAAAGGGTTTGATGAATTCAATGTGTAAAACAAAATCCAAAAGCTTCTTGCTTTTGGGTATGTCTACTGTCTAGTACAAGTATACTCTGACCCCCCTTTCTATCTCTCTCTGGATATGTGCTCTGTTTTAGTATTTTCTCACAGAATCACAACCCCACCAGTTCGGTGCCCTTCCTCTACATCATATATTATGAGCATTTAACCTCTCTCTCTCTCTCTCTGCCTTTGTTTTTCTTTGTAATTTTTTATTGCCTTTTCAAGTATTTGGCTTTCTATTTCCTTTTTCTTTCTTCAATTTTCACTTTTATCACTGAGCTGAAAACTACTGGTTCAGATTGAAAGTTGTACATGGGTTTGACGTAGGACTGACTTCACCTGTTTCTTCTTTATGAAAATTTGGAGGATGTGCAATTCTGCATGTTGTTTTTTTCTCCTCATAAATCGGAATTATAAAATGAACTCAAGTCATTCACAACAATCCGCGCATATTTTAACAGTTGTTTCATAGTGTTTTCCTTTTTATTACTCGTCCACTTTCTAGGCTTTACTCCATCTCATATTATTCCTTAAAACCTTCGACATTTCTGCACAGATTTAAACCAGTTAATGACGTTATACAAAGTTTGCCACTTACATTTTATTGATAACCCTCATTTTTATGTTTTCTTCTAAATTCGGGATACTATTGCGGGAGGTGAATGTCAATCGATATGAAAACCTATCAATTGATTGACACTCAAATTTTGCAACTTCCATCTCGCGTTTTGAAGTTATTGCTTGGATTAGGGGCCCAATCTCAAAAGATAGGCACCCTGTTTAAATTGTGGGTATGATTTTACTTAACTAAGGCTCATGATTATTTTTCTTTATATTTTCCAGAACCCAAAACAGAAGGAAAATGTTATAGTTATCTTTTATACATAGAAGTAGTTTATGTTTCTAAATTTTTAAGGCAAGGCCGGATATTAGAGGGAACATCACCTGTCATTACAAGCTGTTAGTGCTAGTTTGGATTGGCACTAAACTAAAGCCAAGTTGTTTAGAGATTTTTCCTCGTTTGCTTCCCCAACTAGATTGAAAATCATTAGAACTAGACTAATCCAGGCCGACCCATGTGGCACAAATTATGGTAATTTGTTCATGCTCTATCATGTCAACGTATATTATGTACCATCCAGTTCAAACCCCATTCACTCATGTACTATTTGAATTTTCTTATTTTAGTTTTGATTTTAATACAACTAATATTGAAGAAAGGAGAAATTGAATCTAAAATTCCGAGTATAAGAATATATGCTCTTAACTGCTTGAAATATTTGGCCTTGATTTGATCAATCAATTTTCAATGTTTTTTTTGTTTGTTTATAAATTCTTCTTCCAATAAGTTATTACTAAAACATAGACGGAATCTTGATATGTCACACCGAAATCTTACAGCTGTTTGGATTGTCAGTTCTGTTTTGTCAACCAAGAACAACAATGGGCCAGTGTGTTGGGGGCAAGAAACTAATATGCTCTCTCCTTAAACGTAAAATCTTTTTTCAATTTAGGAATAATTCTCTCTGGGCTTTGGCAGTTTTGGAAATGTTAAATGTTGAGAGAGAGAGAGAGAGAGAGAGAGAGAGAGAGAGAGAGAGAGAGCCCTCGTCTATTATTTTATTTTGTTTGTTTTATGAAGATGACAAAATGAGGTGTCTGGTTACAGTCCTATTCTTAGTTTATTTTATTTCGTATATAACTGGTAATGATAATGAAAAAAATTGTACTGTTTCGGTGGAAATATATTCTTATATTCCTATAGATAAAAGGAATATATTCTATTAGTTGTATAATGTTTCCAGATGGAGCTATTTGCGCTCCATCCATGTATTTTCACACTCCATTCATAAGCACGGACTGCATTTACCCCGCCACAAGTGAATCAATCATGTCAGTTGCCCCACGTAGATAAGCGATTTCGGACCTTTGCACATGCATGTCACTAACAGTAAGAAGTAAGAAGTCTCTCATGCATGCATGCGTAGGCGACTCACCTTAGCAAAATTAAAAGGCCATCTAAACGGTAAGAAATAATTAAGCACCTTCTTTTTATAAATCTTATTTAACTGGCGGCTAGAACGTGTTTCATGCTAATTTCTAGAATATTTGACCACTGGGGGGAGGGAGGGAGACTGGGATCTTGAAAACAACATTAAACTGTGCCTTTCATGCCTTTATATATGAATTACCAAACATGAGGATTTTGAGGATTGAGGATTGGGGATTGAGAAAAAGAAGAGCCCCAATGTATAGCATGCAGATGTTGCCAAAGTTATAGTAGGATATAATGCTTAAGGAGTTACGACGACCACCACCACCCCTACTTGGGGGGGCTCCCTTTCTTCAGATACTGATGGGAATCTCAGCGCGGTCCTCCTAATTTGCGCAAGTCATGCCAAAGAAGACTATTTCACACCAAATCAAACAGAAGAATACAAAGTCCGTACGTGAATATTTGTGGCTAACAAAAATCAACCAACAAAGCCATAAATGACAGATATCCAGTGCTCACAGCACTAAAACCGGGGCCGGTCGGGCCACGTGCTGAAAACTGAATGCACAAAAATTTGGGACCCTATAACGTAGGGTAACCTTTAGCAATGGCACCCAAGGATGAAAATATCGGCGATACAGATATTATTTGACTTTCAATTTATGGATATTTCAGCAGATATATCGATGTTGTTTTAGGTATTGAAGAAAATCGACAAAAAAGATAGATATTGGCTTAAAAACACGAATTTTTGAAGTGAAACTTTCATAGATATTAAGCATATTATCAATGAATGTATTGAACAAATAAAATTCAAAATATACTAAATATAAGATATGCATATGATAAAATGTATGTGCATATAATGTGCGATGAAAATCCTGAAAATAAATACAATTAGACTTGGCAAAACAAAGACAACATTATTCAAACATAACCCAACCCAACATCATATTACAAGAGCGAGACTTAATAATAAAGGAAATGAGAGAGAGAATATTAGGTGAAAAATAAAATTGAACACACAAGAAACCCAGCAACCAGAGAGAGGAGAGAAAGAGCCAAAGATAGCCAAAATGACTGAGAAGAGAAGAAAGGAGAAGCTACTAAGTCTTAGAGCTTGGTTTTTGACATTGATTCAGTAGATGGGATCTATGATTACTTTCAAAACTGAAGATAAATTTCTGGGATATTTGTCTGATATCGGAAAATATTGGGAAATATTAGTAAATATCAAGGATATTGGGGGTTATCGGAGATATATCGCTGATAAGGTGGAAGAAATAGGCTTACTCCCTGCATCACATCGACCCCCAAAAATAGGGATATATCGGGATTTCGGCCCATATTTTCTTCCTTGATGGCACCCACTTGCACTTGCTAAATAAAGATCGACCTTCACTAAAATGGAATGGATGCATATCCACCTAACCCCTTTTCCCTTCCCTTCCCCCTAAAAATCTAATATACATGCACTATGAGTGAAAAAGCTACCATTCTTTCATCTCACCATAAAACATGAAATAATTGTGAACTTACTTCCTTTTATCTCCTGACACGTGCAAGAATGCGCATAAGTGAGCGTGCGCAACACCTCTCTACTCTCAAAGTTCATGGATGTAGAGAGTGACATGGATAATATTTCAACCTCCCTCTTACTGGGGAAGTGAAAGGTCGAACAGGGTAACATCATAAGCATAATAAATCATAATGCTCCACGCAATTGCCAGATCAGTCTATCTATATGTTAAAAGAATGGTCTTGAAGTCATTATTTTGGGTCTCAAGTAAATACATCGACACAACACATTTCTTTTGGTGGGTTTCTATTGCCGCATTTCTCTTCGAAAAGCATGGGTAGTTTTAAAAAAAGTACAATTAGAGCAAAGACTTACAACCCAAAATGCCAAAGTTCTATTCAGCTATATACGTCTGTAAAATGCTTGTAATGAAAAATAGGATTACAATCCACCAAAAAATTAATGAATAACCACAACAGAACAGGAAGCCTCCAACGCATGGACCACGTGGAACTCAGGAAGTGAATTCTAACATACCTTACAACTCCTCCTACAGTAGCCAGGGAGATCAGGCGATCCAACCATATACTCTGAGTTCTTGGTGCATTCTCCAAGGGCAGCCCATCTCTCACAACTTTCATTCAGATCTGCACAGTTCCCGCTGGCATCCAAGTTCTTGTCAAATGAGTCGACATGAATCCACTTTGTTGCTGACCATTTCTCTCCTTCAATCACTGGGCACCCAGCATGGAGACTATTTTCGTCTGGAACAGCGTGTGGGGTGAGACTGAAGAAAAGAAGGGCATCTCCTCTTCGTGGTTTCACTATGTAATTCCGAGGAAGATAGAAAACAACAGAATGCATCAACTTTGCTACAACAATTTATACCTATATCAATGAATACTGAAAAAAGTTATCTAGAACTGACCTGCAATTCCTTTCTTTGCACACTCAGAGAGACTGTGATCTACTTCTGAAGCCTTACGGCGTGAAGGTACCTGCAGCCAGATTCGTTTACAGAAATAATTATAACAAGATTAAATAAAGCAGATTAGCAAGCTGGTAAAAGTTTTTTTATACTCTACTAACCAACACCCTCCAACCGGTTAATACAACCAGTCATTTCTTTATCTTTTTTTTTATCTTTTTTTTTTCCTGTGGATTGGAGTCCTAGCTTTTCCATGATTTCTATTTCAGATGATTGTTGAAATAACTATATGCAATAACAAGGTTTATGCTAACCCAAATGTGATCTAGTCTCTAGAGCTAATCAATGCATATTAACGAGCATGTCAGCCATGCTAATTTACCAATCCAACTGCGGCCAGGGGGAGTCTAAGACAAAAATCTTACAGAACAGTATATTGCATTCTTTTCTGTATGTGAACTAAGATTGGATTCTAAGACTTACTTAATAAAATGCAAGAGGTGAATACTTTAACTAACCTCTGCTTCAGGGAACACTGTTTCACCACCTCTGGTCACATCAGTAAGATACATCAGTACAGTTGCTATGCGATGTCCCCCCCTGGCAATATTGACTTTGTCGGCAAAGTAATCATAGTGTGGTTCATATTTCTGCCCAGGCTCATATCTCAATACTTGTATGTCTTCTCCATTTTCTGAAAATCAAGAAACTCATAACACCTGTAAGCTTATTCCAGCAAAATGAAGAAATCATTTGTAACTTTTCATCATATCATTCTTTGTCAATCCAATATTGCCGATGCTCAGTTCATGATGTCAGAATAGACAACCAACATGGCTCCCAAGCGTTCAAGTTAGCATATATTTGTCCCATGTTTCACTTCATTAGGTAGTAATAGCCATGTTGCCATCTATATCAAAAGTCCTACTCATGGTTTCCCAACTATCTTCACTGCTTATATTCAATTTTGATTTCAATCTCATTCAAGAGAACATATGTAAAGAAGGAATAGAAACACATCTTACTCTAAAATCTAGATATATTTCCCAACGTATATTAGGCACTGACACGGAAAAAGGAGTATATGAATGTGAAGCAATTGTGAGTTGGACACTTCAACCATTCAGTCATGGATGCCTAGTTGGGGAGACTTATACATGGTGAATAACAGAATTCCAATTGAAACTAAAACTTCAGGATAAATCAAAGCAAGGCATGAGGACCTCAATAAAAAGACATAAAAGAGAAATCCTGGATTTTTCAATTGAGAGAGATATGAAAAAGGATGACAGTGAGATTAACTGAATTGTTCAAGGTGATACAAAAGGATAACTCAAATAGTATTCTTCTCTAAAGGGTTTACCTTTTGGAAGAAATGTCCATGTTGCAATCTTGTCCTCAATACCAGCAACAATAGGATCCTACAAAAACAATTTAATTTGTAAGACGCATTACATACATTCATACATATGTGTGCGTGTCACCTTAACCCTGTTAATTGCGGTGACTTGCAATCGGATTCATGATCCGTGATGATCCACGAACAATTGAACATCCACATGTGTATGCATTTAATGTATTTTTGGGCTAAAACAGAAAATTGAATGCAGAGCCTAACTAAAACTAGTATCTAGTTAAAAGAAGAACACATATAATGGCGAATAAAAATGGTGACAAAATGGAGAAGGGAAGAGCAAAGAAACAACCTTGGCCTTGGGGATGAACATGCCGGAGCTGGTCCGCACCTCGCTGAGCTTGCTCTGACCGGACAAGTTATCGGCCACGGCAGATCTCTTCAGCTCCGATTTCGCCTAATCGCAAAACAACAACACGACGACAAAACGTCAAGAAAGCACAATTGACGAATTCAACAGATTGAAAATTTGAAATGTGTAAATGCAAACTCACGATGGAGATCAAGTGATCGCACTCTGCGTCCGTGAGCAAACCTTCGTACACGAAAGCTCTGCAATTCATCATTCAATCGCATCAACGCAATCACAAAAAAGAAAAAAGGAAGTCAACTTTTATTTTTTCCACAGAGAGAAAGAGAACCTAGGGTTCCATGAGATCTGTCTGACTTTAGAAGGATTGACTGTGAAGGTGTGTGGTGAAGCAGCGTAGGAGCTGGAGGAGATTGAGAGCAGGAAGAAGAAGAAGAACAGCTGAAGCCAAACCCTAGTCATCAGTACTCAGTCAGATTCCCAATATCTCGGAGAGAGAGAAAGAGTCAGTCAATTGAATTTTGTTGGTAATGGAATGATCCTCCTAATCCTAATCTCACTGCTGCATATAACTCTGCCTGTGGCGCCATGTGAATTTGTACGGTATTTTTCTTAACTTCACTGTTAATATAACATACGTCTTGTACTTTGTTGTTTTGTTTTTTAAGACAGTAATTAAAAGGTTTTTTTTTTCCTTTTTTGTCATGGTAGTTGAAGTTAGTGATACAACCGCAATATAAGTGTGGAGCACTTTCGGGCAAATAAAAACGTTTATGATAGCATTTACTAGAGAAATTTTGATAACAGTGCTTTCCGAAAAATCAGTTTGAAGTGCTTCATGAAAAAGAAGTTGGATTTTTAATAGAACTTTGGGCATTTTTCTGATAAAAAATGCTAAGTTCATATGAGCAGAAATACTTTTTAAATAAGTAATTCCAAACAGACTATAAGAGTATTGTTGACAGTTCATTAATGTGAGACCAGATATAGCGATCAGATTCATAAGAAATTGTAGCCAAGTAGTAGGAGTGTAGATTATTTGCTTTTGTGAGTAATGTTAGTTTCTAATCTCATCTTCTGATAGGTTAGAAGTCTATTAATAACTGAAAATAATAGCTAAAATAACAAGTAAACATTACCTGCCATATAACATGGTTTGCTAATAAGGTAATAGCAATAATTACTCTATTTTTGTTAAGTAGAGTAGCCAACTCATGCTTTATGAATTGTTTCCCAAACTTGGCACCACAAAGAAGAAAGCAAATTTTTAATCATTTTCCAACTAATTGTCACATCAAAGCCAAAGAAGTTCATCCTTCATGAGAAAAATAACCTCTACTTGACTTGTGGTAAATGAAAATGAGAAATTGCAGCAGAAAGCATATTCATCTTCAACCTCAAGCTTCCAGCAGCTGTACATGGCTCACTCTCTAAACGCATACCCTAAGCTTGACAGCATATGTCACATTCATGGTACAAATTCTAAGAAATTAACAAAGCATATACAACATCTCTCAACAATGTTCTCCCTCTTTCTTCTCTACCTTCTCTCGCATGCTGATCTTTTTCCTGCTTCCGAAAACTGTCTGGTTTCTGCATTTTGTGTCCGTGGCTGGATTTCAGCTCAATATGAATCCACCCGTAAGAAACAGTATCAACTGCCCCTCACCGAAAATTTAGAACTCATTAGAGGGGCCCAAGACAAACTCCAGTTGTTTATCCCTATCACTTAAATACTTGGTTGAGTTGTACTCATCTGCATCGAAGAGCTCCTCCGAGTATGTCCTTTGAAGCTTAGACTTTTGACGTTTTGTAACATACTCCAAAATGCTTTCATCACCTTCTAAAATCTGGAAAATCTGCGGTAGATTTAAAGCCATATCAGAAGATGCATACTGTTGTCTCTGACGGTTAAGTCATCATCACTTAAAACACTGTAAAATCATAAACTAGTTAGGAAAAATACATGCCTGGTTCATTTGTGGTCGATTCATTGAAGACTGATGTACGCATATCGAAGCGGTCAAGGCGAGACGCTTCATCTGTTGCAAATCATAGGCATCACCAAGGCATGGATCAGCTAGCTCTTTGATATTATTCGTAGAGAGTAAAGGTTTGGCCTGAAAAGTTTTTTTTTTTTCAAACAGATTGAAATTAAACTGTCAACAATATTTCAATATGCTACTTGCTACCTTCAAATGAAACAAGAAAGCTGGGGCCACAGAAGTAAACATACCCACATAACAAGGCTTTTATGTGAGCTATCCAAAGCTTGCCTGCCGGTGATGAGCTCTAATAGTAACACCCCATAAGCATAGACATCAGTTTTTTCATCTACTATGCCATGCATGAAAAACTCAGGAGGAAGGTAGCTGCCATGATTGGGGAATGAAATGATGTCAAAAAAGAGCTAACAAAAAGAAAATTACTTGGGTGAAAGAGAAAAAAAAAATCTAAATTTCTGGATTTACAGACCCAAATGTGCCTTCAAATTTCGATACGATATGGTGAGTCCAATGATCTGGTAGCCACTTTGCAAGCCCAAAATCTGATATCTGGATTCAATTGGAGTGACCGAGAGTTATTGAAAATTAATAAAGTAATTATATAAATTTTGCTCTGGTGTTTTACCCATTCACAATGCAGCTTTTTTCACTAATCTGTAAACTGATGAAAAAGGGTACCTGAGGCTCAAAATCCTCTGCCAGCAATATATTGGAAGCCTTAATATCTTTGTGGATAATTCTCCTCTGGCACCCCTCATGAAGATACAGAAGGCCCTTAGCAGTCCCTAAAGCAACTTTATATCTGATGCCCCAATCGAGATTCTCTCTAGGTCCTAGAAATATGGGACAAACAAGCAAAAGCAATAAGTTAATTGTAATTGTGAAATGGAGAGAATTTTGGAAATCAAAAGATTCACAGATTGATAAACAAACCATAAAGTATGGATGCTAGGCTCCCATGGGGAGACAAATGAAGAACAAGATGCATCCCTCCTTCAACCCCATAACCAATCAATTTTGCGATGTTGGGGTGGTCAACATGAACTATAACCCCAAGCTCAGATAAGAAGTCTGCAGTCATTTCTTCTTGACTACCCCTCGTCAGGCGTTTAATCGCAACAATCTGCCCATCTTCCAATGTCCCCTTGTAAACTTCAGCATAACCTCCTTCCCCAATCAAGTTCTCTTCAAAAAGGACAAACAGAAAATGTTATCAGCCTCACATGACAATGACAACCTTACAAAAGAGAATATGATTCTATTGAGTTACCATCAAATCAGCTAAGAAAAAATGAATTTACTGAATCTCTACACTCCAAAGTAATGTAAGTTCTCTGAAGAAATGAGAGTACAGACCCTGGCTGAAGTTGTTGGTTGCGACTTGGAGGTCTAACAGTGAGTAATTCTTCCAGGAAGATTTGAAGCGGCAAAAGTCAGCATCGAAAGAAGACCTCAGGGCAGGAGAGTTGAGCTGTGGAATGAAGTCCTCTCTTATTCTCTTGCTTTTCCTTCTGGTGAGTTTCGGTTTTGGGGCACTTTTAGGAGGGAAGGTTGGGAAGGGATGTTGTGGTCCCTTTTTCAATATACGAAAGAAACCACGCCAGTTTTGGTTTACCCTTGGATCTGAGTCTGTAGTAGTGCTGCTTCTTGCATCTGAGTCTGAAGTGCTGGCCTTAGGAGAAGACGTTTCGGATTCTAAGCTTCTCGGGCAGTCATCCTCAAGAACTCCTTGTGGAGAGGGCTCATGTATTCTGATATCCTCATCCAATTGTAATGACCTCAAGTCTATTATGACAAAAATCCCAACATAATTAGTACCACACCAAGCTCTATATTCATGCATACTAGCATTGCCTGCTGCCTAGAGAAGAAAAAGAGCATAAAGTTGTTACCTTGACTTGAAAAAGAGTCGGAGAATCCAGCTCTTGATCTTCTTGATCCAAAAGGAGAAGGCGTTGTAGCCGTAGCCTCCGCTTCTTCATTTTCTTTGGCAGTGTCGCGGGAACCATTGCTGCCCATACAAGCTTTGTGTCAGCAAACAACAGAAAATATGACAAAACCCAACAGATTAAAAAGCCTCCTAAGAGCAAATTCAGACAAAACCGGGATGGTGAGCAGTACCACTACCGACCATCCAAGTGGGGAAATAGGAAGAAAGGGCCAAATTGTATGGCACATGCATAAATATCACAAGATATAGAGAATCAAACAAATGATTTGTGAACAGATTGCAGAAGAACCATTGAAACATCATCTCATGAGAAACAAAACCAAAACCCGAAAACAAAAAATCGAAAGCGACATTGTAAAACAACAAAACAATAGTGGCAGATAAAAAATTAATAATCTTTTACAGGACCTCCTTAGAATGCAGTGTAACAAGAAGTAAAATGCAGCCTAGCACACACAGGCATTGTTAAAATTAATTTAGTCCTCTCGCTGGCTGCAGGCTTTATGCATGAATTATTATATATTTCATAGGCAATGGAAATTTAACATGACATGTTGAGAATTTGAAAGATTACTGCTTACTGCTTAGAGATGAAAGCCGCGAAACCAGAAGCGATGAGCTGAAAAGCAGGCACCGAGGTGATTACCATGAAGAAGTTTCAGGTTCAGATTCTGGGGCATCTTCCATGAACTCTCAAGGGTGCCAAACCAACCAAAGAGAGGCTTCAGAAGCCAAGGGAAATGTCAGACAGAGAGAAGCCAAGAGAGAGAGAGAGAGAGAGAGAGAGAGAGAGGCACATGAAAATAGTGGCTCCCATGATTTTCCTGTATTGCGCCTTAAATATTCCCGCATTTTTGGACAATTCAACGAATATTCATGCCCAAAAATCGGCTTTCTTTGTTATGGACACATCATTTGCTTCTTAACCCAGTCTATTCTCTCCCTGAAACAAACAAATAACAGCGTTTAAATTTAGCAATTTTAGCATGTTTATGAGATGTTGAAAGGCTTGCAAAGCAAAGCACGTATGGCTTTGGAGAGATTCCCTCAACTCCCACAGTTCAAACGTCTTGTGGGTCTTTGATTAATTAATTATGTTAATTTTGGATTAGGGGACCATAAAAATAAAACAAAATACTACTACTTAGGTACAATCTTATTTGACTGTCCATGATAATAAAACTTTTTGATAAATAAAAAAATCAAATAGAAACTAGAATCTTTATATTTATATGAATTTATCACATCTGTTAATTGTATATTAATAAACGATTGTAGACTGGACTCCAACAGATACACTACGTTAATTAGCTAAAGTAGAATGCCAAAAGCCTTCCTTGACGTTGTGAGCTTGTGAAAAGCCAATCTTCAGGGAAACTTGCATCCTATATGCGGACCAAAGCACTAATTATGCAAATTTGTTACAGAAATCACCTAATTTGTAGGTAATGATAGTTTGCATAATATTTCATGCCAAGATATGAACACATGCTTGTAAATTATAGTCTTTAGACACCCAAAGGAAAAATCTTCCCAAATTACATAGCAGCCCATAAATACAAATCCCTTACGGGAAGGCACTTACTTATTGGAAGCCATATTTAAGTTTCCAGTATATGCTTCTTAGCATCAACTACAAAAAATTGATCATACTCAACAGAATAATTTGGAATGGAAAATGGTAAACTAAAGCAGAAATTTCATGCCAACATCGACACACAGATTCAAAATTTATATCCATAATTCAACAAAAAAATCAAAATTCAGAACGAAAAAGTAATGAATGGGTTTGGTGTTGTGTGATAGTGTATTAGGGTGTACCAGTAGTATTTTTTGGTATTTAAATAGGGTGTACTTAGTTAATTTTATATTTTGATTTAAATATTAGGGTGTACTTAAATTATAGTGCGTACTTAGTTAATTTTAAGGTTTGTTTAGCATCACTCAAAACTTATGATGCACCAACTTCATCATTGCATTTAAAATGATCTACATGTATAAAAATCAATCGATGGTATGATTAGGAAACAAACAAAAATCTTCTCGTTTGATTTGTGTTGTAATTTCTTCTGTCTTAAATTGAAATGGTTTTCATTACCAATGCTTTGTACAAGATGATGGTTTCAAAATCTTCCTCTGTCAACAAAGCTACCCTTGAAACTTGAACAAGTTGCCCCACTTTTCTGTAACAAGTGTGGAAGACAAGTGTGGAAGATTTTGTTCCACACTTTTTACAAAAAAGTGGGGCAACTTGTTCAAGGGTAGCTTTGTGATAAAGGAAGA
>NC_034009.1:11432306-11450002 GCF_000346465.2 Prunus persica
CATCATCTTGTACAAGCATTGGTAATGAAAGCCATTTTAATTTAAGACAGAAGAAATTACAACACAAATCAAACGAGGAGATTTTTATTTGTTTCCTAATCATACTATCGATTTATTTTTATACATATAGATCATTTAAATGCAATGATGAAGTTGGTGCATCATAAGTTTTGAGTGATGCTAAACAAACCCTAAAATTAACTGAGTACACCATAATATTTAAATCAAAATGTAAAATTAACTAAGTACGAGAGGGCAAAGCACCAATAGTAGTTTTAATGTTTTTAAGTTTCTTTTTTTACTTTAAAAAAAAAGTTTATTATAAATCAAGACGGATGCGCCAGTGAAAATACGATTATCCTTTAATTTTAATGAAACCTGGTGTGTGTTAGTTCAAGTTTATTAACTTAAATTTAAGATTCCATCAAAAAGAAAAAACTCACATTTAAGAGAGAAATCTGAAGTCAAAATATTATTGAAATATATTAACAACTATAACGAGGTTTAAGATTAAACATAAAACCATTTTGTTACGAAAGAAATAATCGACTACACTCAAGTCCACATCTCTCACCACCGAAGCTGGCCCCGGACAAGAACCCTTCACTCTTTGCCAAATTTGCCAATCCCATCCCACGTGCCCGACCACGTGTTCTCAAGAAAACTTGGAGTTTCATTTTGCCGCGCCTGAAAATGGCGACCATATCCATAAGCTTCTGTCCGTACGCTATGGCTCGCCCCAGGGTCCCACGAACTCGCATACCTCCGGTGAAGAAGCAGACAGTACGGAGCCCTAACCCTAACCCTAGCCATAAGCTGAAGGCTCGAACTGGCGCCAAACAGTTGTCATCCATCGGAGTCGAAGCCACCACCTACACTGGCTTGCCTCCCAGAGAGGACTTCTCCCTCCCTTCTTTGGATTCGTGGTCGTTGGAGTTCTCATCCGAAGTGAAGCTCTCCGAATCAAATCGCGCTTAAAGTTGAGAAGGAGATTGATAATTTAAGCAGTGAAGAGGAGGAGGAGGAAGAAGAAGAAGAAGAAGAAAAGGGCTTAGATGGTCATTTGGGGTTGAATTATGGTCAATTTGAGGTCTTTGAGGGAACTTATGATTCTGAACTGGACGAGGAAGATGATGATAGCGATATTGAGGGGTTTAGTGATGACAAATTGGAAAGTGTTTATCAAAACGACGACGGTGAATTGCTAGGGTTTAAGGAGGGCGAAGCTGTGAATTTATCAGATAATGAGGTCAAATTGGAGGAAGGGGAAGTGAAGGAGAAGGGAGTACCAGCAGTAATGCGGTGTTTCGACCGCGCAAAAATCTTCGCGAAGGCAGGGGACGGAGGGAACGGCGTCGTCGCAATGCGGCGTGAAAAGTTCGTGCCTTTGGGCGGTCCGTCAGGCGGTAACGGTGGGCGAGGAGGTAATGTGTATATGGAAGTAGATGGTTCGATGAATTCACTTCTGCCATTTCGAAACAGCGTTCATTTTCGGGCAGGGAGAGGTGATCATGGAAGAGGGCAGTCCCAGAATGGGGCTAAGGGAGAGGACGTCGTGATTAAAGTAGCTCCTGGGACTGTTGTTCTAGAGGCCGTGAAGGAGGAGGTGCTTCTGGAGTTATTGCATCCCGGGCAGCGTCCATTGTTGTTGCCGGGAGGAAGAGGCGTGAGAGGGAACGCATCGTTTAAGTCGGGGACGAATAAGGTGCCAAGGATTGCTGAGAATGGTGCAGAGGGTCCTGAAATGTGAGTTCAGCTCTTTTGGTTCTCTAATCAACCGAATTGCATTGCTTTAAGTTTATGCTTGTTGTTATCATTAATGTTGTTTGGCTCTTACATTGTGATTTTTGATAGTTGGAATTGTTCTGTTAGCATGTAGTCGTTCAAAAGTAGAACAATGGTGAAAAACTTGTGGATTATTTGAGACATTATTCTGGCAGTAAATGTTGATATGCACCAAGCATTTAAAAAAACTGGTAGTGTGACCCAAATATTGGTGTAAGTAGAAGTTAGGTGCATTTCCAGGATATCTTTACTCATGTTAGTGTAAAGGAGGTTCTCTTGTAGACATGTAGTGTTTCTCTTTGTTCTACTTGCAGGTTTCGAGTTTGAAAAATAGGCAATCATTAGCTGGTATCAAACAGTTGGGGTTGGCTTAGTTAAATTAATTGTTAGAATTGGTAGAGGTTGTCTGATATCTTACAATAATTGGCCTCTCCTTGCTCCCAGCCATGTCAAAATTAGAGATACATGCTATCTTTGTGTAATCATTTTCACTACTTGAACAGTATGAATGAAATGATGGTATTATTGATCAGGTGGTTGGAGCTGGAGCTAAAGCTAGTTGCAGATATTGGAATAGTGGGCGCCCCAAATGCAGGGAAAAGCACACTTTTGAGTGTGATAAGTGCTGCTCAGTCAACAATAGCAAATTATCCCTTCACAACTTTACTTCCTAATCTGGGTGTGGTTTCTTTTGACTATGATTCTACAATGGTAGTAGCAGATCTGCCAGGTTTACTTGAAGAAGCACACCGGGGTTTTGGTTTGGGACATGAGTTTCTACGGCACACTGAGAGGTGTTCTGCCTGGTATAAGCTGTGACCATCATCTCCCAAGTTATTGAAAACTTAGTTACAAATTCTTTTTATGCTCAGGGATGAAAGCAAGTTGATTAATTTAATAATCTTACTGTCTTTACCCTATCTTAATGTCTGAGCCCGTGGAAACACAATAAGTATTGTCTTTCAACTAACATATATGGTGTTTTTTCTTGTCATTTTTGTCAATTTCGTGTATTATATATTCTGTCCTGTTATAAATAATATGGTGGAGCCCACATGTTGGAAGATTTTTCCTACAAAAGGGTTCACCCCTCTTGTAATTATGAGATAGAAAGAATGAATTCAGATTGCAGAAGTTTCTCTCTTTCTCTCCTCAACTCTCTTTCTCTCCATCAATTCTTTGATTTTATAACACGTTATCAGCACGAATTCGCTCTCAAATATACAAGCTGAATTCTCTGATGAAACCTAGATATCTTATCTCTCTCCAGCCTCAGCTCCCCTGCTTCTTCCTCTGTTTCTTTCACAAAGAGCTCTTCTTTCTCACCATTTGAACTTTCGGTGTTGATATGAACCGAAAGACCAGTTCCTCTGGCAGAGCTTTGTTTACCCTTTGAACTTTCGGAAAACAAAAGGCATAGACAAAGGGGCTATACTATGTTCATGCAGTCATAACCCTTCTTATTGGTCAGGCTTCCACCTCTTGACTGGCAGACTCGGTTTCATTTTTCTCTGGGCCCCCCCCCCCCTTCTTCGTCTTCTTCATCTGCCTCATCAGCTAATTTCGTAAGCTCCTCCTGGATCATGAGCTTTATGGATGACTTTCTCGGGCTGAGATCTGTATCAAATTGCCAAGCTGAAAAAGGACCTCGGCTCCTCCTCCACGAGCTTCACATGGAAGTTCAACTTCAGCTGGCTGTTGATGCTGAAGCTGGGGAAAAGCAGAAAATGAAAGCAAAGGGAGGGAGGGAGGCAGGGAGAGCGGGGACACTTGGCGCGGCGTAATTGATTGGATGGGCGCTTGGGCTTGACAAGTTGGGATGGATGATGACCAACGACTGATGATGATGGCGGCCATAGTGCAAGTCTATAATGATATTATTTTATGAAGGTGTGATATTATTTTAATTATATAATTATATTGATTAAAGGTGTGCAGGAGGAAAAGTGGGATACAGCAAGTTAATCCTAGTGAAAAGCAAAGTAAAGGAAACAAATGATTATTGCCAGGCATGTGAACACCCACCGAAATAAAGAGATAAGTATCCTGCCTCACTCTATCTCCTTTATTTAAGTATATTATTAAAATACCTACAGAATTTAATACTCATGACCAGATTGCAGGTGGAAAGAAGAAAAACCAACGTGATATATCTAGTTTTCCACTAATATATCCGTATAATAATATTATACTATTTGATAGTGGTGTTGATAAGAACCCACTAATAATTGCCTTTACTTTATCGCAAACTTATTCCTACTTAAAGTATGATGTGGAATTGACCCTCATACTTTAAGAAATTACTTTACTGTACATTATTTACTGTATGGTGTAGGTTTATTACCCATACAACAGTATTTATTTAAAAGGGTGGTGCGGGTTTATCGTCCACGCCTTTACTTTTATTTAAATGTATGGAGCAGAATTAGTGCCCATACAAGCACGTTTACTTTATCGCAAATTTACTTTTACTTAAAGTATGATGTGGAATTAACCCTCATACTTTATGAATTTACTTTACCGCACATTTACTTTTACTTAAAGTATGATGAGGAATTAACCCTCATACTTTATGGATTTATTTTACCGCACATTTACTTTTATTTAAAGTGTGGTGCGGGTTTATCGTCCATACCAGTAATTTATTTACCAGCAATTTATTTTATGGATTAAATGTGCTGTATGATGAGTTTTTACAGTATGCAGATCAGGACCAGAAGTTCCTTGATCCTCATCATACAATTACATCAGGACTTGAAGATCCTTGATAATGATGTTAAAATGAGAGCTGGCAGTCTCTCCGGTACTATATTTGTAAACATATGATTGGACTTGAGGGTCCTTGATCCTTGACATGTAAATAAGGACCTGGAGTTCCTTAATGATGTAACAGTACCGTATTGGTTCATAATGCCGTACACATGGATGATAACTGTACTGGCAAATGTACTGTACACATGAATAGTACCGGATATATGAATAGTGACGTATACATAAATATTAACCATTTTGGGTAAACCGTCACTATATTCAAAAAGGGAACCTGCAGTTCCTTAAACTCATGAATGAGCAATTAAATGAGATGCCAGAAGTTCCTCAAGATATGGACAATTATGTAAGGACTTGAAGTCCAGAAATATGTACAGAAAATTGTAAAAATGTCCATACCATAAGAATATGTGATTTTGGCTTGAGGTTCAAAATCTAACAGTGTTGAGAACCTGAAGTTCCAACAATTAAATGGACAACTCTTGGTATTATTGCAAATAGTGGTACGCCACATATTTCTTTGGCATAAGAAAATGATGAATTTAATAAAGTTCGATTCTGTTATAATCGACACCTCAAGTAAGAAATATATTTTGTGAATTCCGGTTGTTAAGAATACACCGTGAAATGGATAATATCAATATAAATCTCAAATGATGAATTGAGGCTCCCCACAGATTTTGATATATCTGGGCCGGAAGCACATGGATTCAAATATATGAGAAATCCCGAATTTGAGATTGTGGGTATATAGTAGTTAATGCTCTTCACTACTATATTGCGATATTATCGTAGCTTTTACTCAATTCATATTTCATGTTCATTTGAAAAAGGGCGAATAAATTCTGAGTTTGTGTTTAGCCCAGGCCAAAAGTTCCAGACGTTGAAATATGAAATTTGGGAGAGTCGATGTGGTTATTTGAACCTATAAGGCACAAGGTTCCAAACCGTCATTTTGAAAAGACGTAAAAACCACAGGTGCAAGTTTAAGAATGTGCGCAATTATTATAACAGGAACATACAACAGATAGATTTTTTTTTTTTTCTGCAATGAAGGTGCAGCCCCTGTAAAATCTATAAAAATACATTATGTTCTGGAAGCCTCTGAAGGAAGAGGACGACGCCTCTTAAGCTTAGCCATGAGCCTCTCATGGTCTCCCAAAATTCTTTCATTGGAGACCTGCAGCATATCTAGCCTTCTCAGTGTATCAACAGAGTACGAACTCACCAGTTTCAACAAGGCATTATTCTCTCCTTTAAGTTTCTCAACCTCCTGTTGAGACTCATGAAGCATTCTTTGGAGAGACGAATTTTCAGTTGTTAAAATCTGAACCTCGTTTGCTCTAGCACGCAAACGATCAGCCATGTTAGAAACAGAAGCAGCACTCTGAATACTAAAAGCCATTGAGTCATCAATAGCCTCTTCCTCTGATCTCCCTGTTAACAGCATTTCATCCATTGGAGTAATGAAATTCCTAGCTACTATGACAGCAGTAGCATCATTCATCATCACAGAATCATTAACTGTGAGATGACGATTTTTGGATACAAAGGATGGAGGCCAAACTTGGGCGTCACTGGTTGTTGTGGGAGTATCATTTAAATTGAAATAATCTGGGCAGGAAGAAGAGGAAGCCATTTTTAAGAAAGTTTTCGAAGAAAGTCTTGAGAAAACTAAAGTTTCAGAAAATGAAGGAAGTTAAATTGCAACGCAGTTGCTCCAATCAAGATTTGCAAATGCAATATCTATAGGAGGAAATATGACTACAGTTTTTTTCAGGATCCCAATATCTTTTCGGATCCCCATATTCTCTTTTTCTTTCCCAGATTCCAAAACTTCACGTGGCCTTCATTAATGATTGTCGGCACTTTCGGCGTTTTCAAAGTATTATTTTCGTCAAAAGCCGATATTGCTTTACGGATTTCACGGAGCTACTTTTTCAAAAGTATCCCGAGAATCTCGCAATTTTCCTATGGTTAATTTGAAATTCACCGGTTCTACCTATTCATTGTATTTGTGTATAAATGTGTTACTAACGAAATTTTCTTTGCAGAAGACATCCAGTTTTCTCCATACCTAGGGATGCGATATCTACTTGTTTTTCTTATCAGTGAGCACTTAATATGCCCGAGAAGCAAGACTATCTCTGATCATCCATTCAGGAAGCAAGACTATCCCTGATCACGTTTCCGCTACATCAGGGAACTGTGAAGGCAACCTTATGCTCTAATCTCCGGAAGTTCTTCTAGACTAGAAGAAATGAGAGCTGGTTGTTTGCTCCCACCAGCTTCCTTCCTTGATTGCTGAGCTTGTTGTCTGCTCCCACCAGCTTCCTTCCCTGATTGCTTACCTTCTCTTGCAATCCATATCACAATTTTTTGCATTTTTTTTCTCTTTTTGTAACTCTGTGGGTTATTTGTTTTTGACAGAGAAAAGAGTTGTGATTTTGCTCTTGCAGGATATAACTAGATCATCAAGCGCTACATTATATTTACTGGGCCGATACGACCTTGAATGATACTTGAGAAAAGTTTCTCCCACCTAAGGATGTAAGCAGTATTTGTGTTATTATATGCTTATATACTTATTTGATATTTTATCTTGAAAGGTAACCAAATAGGGAGATAAGTCTGTTCCAAAAGAATGGCTTGTATGTATCCATGAATTATTAATGCAAATTTTACAGATTGTAAGTTGGATACATTGATAATACACTGCACAGATTAAAGTCCCATAAGAACAGAATATGGGTATAGCAGTGATCAATATGATGCACGCCTGTTGCGTAGCGAATGATGTGGATTGAAGTCCCAAAAGGACAATCCTTTAACATGTCAATATTGATATTGTACACGCCTAATGCGTAGCAAATTATATGGGTTAAAATCCCATAATATGGGTTAAAGTCCCATAAATTAATTGACATGTATGTATTAATCTGTAGCATGCCTGCAGCATGACAGATATATGGGTTCTACATGTTTCAACTTCCTAAATGGAGATTATCCACGCCCTACTGCTAAATAACGCTCCAATGGATGTTATAATCCACATTCTCACATAATAAAAGCCCCATGAAGTGGCTTGAGTACCCAAAGGCAAATAAATGCTTATAATTGATGCATGCGCATGCAAATGAGAATGGTGGGATCATGAATTGATGAATGACAATTTTTGATCATGAATTGATGAATGACAATTTTTGATTTTGGAGTAGCTACTCAAATCATCAATGGGTTGTGTTGATTGGAACCACGTTCAATTATTAAATGTCGACAATATCATTGGCCAAAATGGAACGAGGTAATTCCATTATAAATGAGAATGAACGTGAAAGAACAAACCCACAATACGAACCCCAAAATTTGTTAATACTGAATTTATACTTGGGTGTTTGGAATAAAAGGGAATATACCTACTTTGTACGACACACTGTTTCTGGCAGAAATAAGGAATGTTGGGTTTTCTCCATATTTACAGATTCAATTGTGCCCCCCCTCCCCCCCTTATTACACAATTACGGAGACCAACATATTATCTTTAAGGGTTATTAAATACACGGAGCATATCGCCAGAAGCGATTTCCTAAAGATGTATAAATAGCTGGGTTAAAGCTATATAATGTGTCATAAAGTTTAATCCCTTTTAGACAAAATCCGTTGAGAGGATTGATATTGCATAAAGCAAGTCCCTAAAGGACATGTGCTTGAAGCACAAAGTTTGTACTCAATATTAATATGCATAAATTACCTCAGTGAGTACATTGATTATAATGTGATTGCAACACATTAAAGCTTCTGCAGAATTCATGAAATATTTGTCTCGATCGAGCATTATACCAACGAGATTCTTGCTTATACTAAGAGAGTCTTATCCGTTGGTCCTTAAATGTTTTTCCAGAAGTATATTAGACCAGATAGAGCTCAGCTCCACACTGTACTCTTTTTCCTTCATCCAGGTTTTTATCCCATTGGATTTTTCCTGGTAAGGTTTTAACGAGGCAGTGTCGCTCAAGGGTTTAGGGTATACTATGAAAATTTTTATGGTCGCTTACTGGACAAAAGCTAGTCCTAAATTTTTCAGGGGGAGATATTCACAAAGGGGGAGCATGGTTTTAATAAAGACCTCCATACACTGTACTCTTTTTCCTTCATCCAGGTTTTTATCCCACTGGGTTTTTCCTGGTAAGGTTTTAACGAGGCAGTGTCGCTCAAAATTGACTCACAGAAGCAGTGTCAACTACGATAGTCAAAAAGGTGATCAACAACATGACTTAAAGATATTTTGCCAAGCATCAGGGGGAGCGTGCTATCAATACAGATATTCAAAACACTGTACTCTTTTTCCTTCGTCCAGGTTTTTATCCCACTGGGTTTTTCCTGGCAAGATTTTAACGAGGCAGTGTTGCACCCGTGTCAATCTACACAGAATTTTATGTTCCACATGGTTATGTACTCTTTTTCCCTTCGACCAGTTTTTTTTTGTCCCACTGGGTTTTTACTGGCCAGGTTTTTAACGAGGCATATTCCGTATCATTTGTGGTCTCCAAGGGGGAGTGTTATAAATAATATGGTGGAGCCCACATGTTGGAAGATTTTTCCTACAAAAGGGTTCACCCCTCTTGTAATTATGAGATAGAAAGAATGAATTCAGATTGCAGAAGTTTCTCTCTCTCTCCTCAACTCTCTTTCTCTCCATCAATTCTTTGATTTTATAACATGTCCGTCCTTCCTATTTTACAATAGGTACAAAATTCGGAGGACTAAATTTTGGAATCTTAAGTCTGCTTCTCTCTCTGGCTAGGGAAAACAAAAGAACTCCATATTTATTCTCTAATTACTATTTTAAATTTTGTTATTTAATTTGATTTTTTTATTTAAGTTTTATTTAATTCTTTATCATCACCGTCATTATTATATGCCTTGTAGTAACAATGTTGTATATTAATATGACCTTCATCTTTCTGGAAATCTCAGATACATGTTGTTGATGGCTCATCACAAGAGCCAGAATTTGAGTTCGATGCAGTCCATTTGAGTTGGAACTGTTTAGTCCTGAAATTGCTGAAAAGCCTTATGTCGCTGCTTTCAATAAAATGGAACCTGACATTTTACCGATGGTTGGAGATGGTGGTGGAGATGGAGGTGGTGGATTTGTCCCCCATCTCGGAACGCGACCTCTCGTCCTAGCACGTGGAGGAGGCATGATTCTATACGAAGGAAACAATAGAACCTTTGATACCAAGCTGATAGGACCTGCTTCGAATTCCCTTGAAATCCGGGACGAATTCCTTAGTATTTCCGACATCTTACTGATGCCAGACCCACTTAATTACTCACTCATCAGTTAAACAATGGTCTTTATTATACTGCTACTTAGGTACAATCTTGTTTGATTGTCCATGATAATAAAACTTTGTGATAAATAAAAAAATCAAATAGAAACTAGAATCTTTATATTTATATGAATTCATCACGTTTGCTAATTGTATATTAATAAACGATTGTAGACTGGACTCCAACAGATACACTACGTTAATTAGCTAAAGTAGAACGCCAAAAGCCTTCCTTGACGTTGTGAGCTTGTGAAAAGCCAATCTTCAGGGAAACAGCAGTTATATTATGGAGGACGGACACTGAAGCAAGTAGTATGAACGTGTAAGGTTCACATTTCAACATTTTAAATAAGTTAGGTCCCGAAACGCTAAAAGAGGTACCGAGTTTGAATCTCCTCTATCCCATAAATAAAAAAATAAAAAAATGAGTTTGATGCTGAAGAATGTAAGTCATCTTCAGCTAAAAAATCTTTTTTTTGTTTGTTTTGTTTTTATGTTCAAGGACTGATGAAAAAAGTCATTTTCCAGCTCTCGCAAAGTTATTACTCATACAGTACCAGGAGTTCAAATAATGGTTTTAGTACAGATTTAATTCACATTTAATTTACAGCAAAAACAGATGTAAGTGGTGAAACTGACGTGTGCACAGCTTAAATTGTCAAGGGAGTTTAGTGTACATTGCGACTGATTAAGCCTTCGAATATAGCATATAGATCCTTGTTATCTGGGCCAAAAATCTCATCAGCCTTCTGCAGAGTCTCCTGAAATTTTGCAAGTTTACAGATAACATGTAAATAGCAAACCAAATCATCGACACCGAGGGAGAGAGGGAGGGAGGAGGGAAGGGAACACATACCTCCTTTGTTTGCTTGTGGCCATTTAGCTCCTTAACATTAGCAAGAAATGCACCAAACTGCTCGTAAGACAAACGACTCCTGAGGGTAACAAAGAGAAAAAGAAAAGAAAAAAATCGGACAGTGGGAATTTTAGTCCTTAAGATTTGCTAGAACTCACCAAATTTCTCATAAGACAAATGATTTCTGATGCCAACAAGAGGGAAAACAAAATAACCAGACAACAAACTTTCTTATTCAACTAGCCGGGAAATTAATTTTTAACTTGGATGCAGGCAATAATCGGATTTTCTATATATGGTTCTTTCCATCAGACCCAGATTCCAAACTCAATAAGTGTCTTTACCTGACTTGGCGGAAAAATTCTTTCCCATCCACCCGAGTTCTTCCTAAAACAATTCAAGAGAGAATTAAGAACATTAGAAGAATACACATCGAACAACAGAAGAGCAGTTCTCAATAACGGCGGTTTCTACTTTCTAAGTGAAATGTGACTAAACATTTTCTACAAAGGGTTTCTCGAGCTAACCATATTCAGTGCTGTGATGGCTTGAAGGCATAGAAGATCTGTCATCAAACATGCCTCTTGAGGTGGCGAATGACATGGAGTGCCGCTTAGGGGACACAGGTTTTGATGTTCTTGTTGGGGATGTGGATGCAGAATAGACTGGAGGAGAACCAGGAGGAGTGAACCGAGGTGTGCTAGTTTGGGATGCTAACAGGAGGCCCGGTGATATGCGAGGTCTTTCAGCTGCCATTGCAATGATAAGAAGCAACAAATACAACAATGTTAAAAATTGGCATGCCAAGTTGGAGGTTTAATAATGCATTCTCTAGCTTAACAATTCACACTTATGACTATAGAAGCTTCCTCACTATATGGCATACATGGAAGCATTTTCTATGACTAAGATTTGTATTCGAATCATACCTTCTGTGTCACGATCCTCCGAAAATATGCTTCCTGTTTCAGAGTAATGGCTACGGATTGAAGATGCCCTCGAAGGTGGCAATGTGGCAAATGTGGCATCACCTTCTGAAACTACTATCACGTTATGATTTTATTTTGCATTGGCTTTTAAGTGAGAAACCAAAACATAGAGCATAAGCAGTTGGCCGAAAAGAAAAATCAAAACCATATGCTAAAGGCTAAGATAGTAAGATGAGGTCACATTCAACAAGTAACAAACAAAAAAATTCTACTGCGCACGCTACTTATAATGAGAAATGTTCAGCCTATTAGCCGTCTTGATTTATAGTCTAACAATATAACATGTCACGACGCGGTAGTACAAAAATTAATTAATCTACTTATGAAAATTGAAAATTATAAAATAAAATTTTCTTAGCAAACCTCCAACTTGAGCTTGTGGTTTAGAAGATAAGTTCTCTTGGGTTTGTGTCTTAGGCTTTGCAACAGCCTCCGAAGCTCCGGTCTGTTCCAATGTGGGCCACAAATTCAATCCAAGTTATCAAATTAATTAACAACAAAAGTGTAATCCAAGTCTCAGAGAATCAGCCTCGCAAAACAAAATTACTCACAGAATTTTCGTCCTCTTCTTCAAGTGATCGCATAAGCGTCTTTCTGAACACCTCCAACTGCGCACATTAGCAACCAAACTAAGCTTAGCCAAAACGACACCGTTTCAGCTTCCCCAACGTGAATTTCATATTTCAGTTACCTTTGAGACATCTCTGTTCAGCTTCCTCACAGTGTTGGAGAGCAACGCCTTCTCTTTCACCAAGCCCTCCTGCAATTCCAGAACCAAGTCAATCAGTCAACGAATTGATTAAAATTGAACCGGGTTGACATTCATGGGCCGGGTCGGACCTTCTCCCGCTCGGCGAGGGCGAGTTTATCGGCGGTCTCGGAGAGCGAGGCGTCGAGGGACTCAACCTGCGCCTGGAGCTCGGCGATGAGCTGGTCCTTCTCAGCGAGCTTGGCGCGCAGAGCGTACGACTCTGATTCCAGGGCAGAGACACGTGTCGAGAGCGCAACGGACGTGATTTTGCGGGCCACATCGAGTTGCTCGAAAGGATCCGACGGCAGTACTTGCAACACTTCCTCGGGAAGATCGAAGTTCGAACCACCCGATTCCTTCGCAAGCATTTCTCACCTTTCTCTCTCTTGGTTTTCCTGTTTTTTTTTTTTTTTTCCCCTTTTTTTGTATTTAATTTTTTTCAACTTTTTTGTTTTTTATTCAGAGAGGTTGTTATACTCTACGGCATATAACCAAAATACAATTTTTTTTTTCTTTTTTTTCGTTGGTATATTTTCTGATTGGAAGGAAACATGTGGCTTGTGATTGGATAGGATTTTGAGAAAAAAAGACAAACAACAGCAAAATCTGGACATGACCTAGTGGTTTTGGGCCTAATGGTACGAACCCATTTTTGAAACAAGTAATGGGCTTTGTGAGGCAAAGTAAGCTTTGTCATTTTATGTGGTGGTGGTGGTGGTGATGGAAGGTAAAGGGACAGTGACGGACCTATTAAGGAGTAAGAAGGTGTAGTTACACTTCTTTTCACAAGAAAAATTATTATAGGTGCTTCAAATTGCCCATTTGCTCAACTAGTGTACAGATTACCTTATTTCTATTTTCAATTTTCTTTGTCCTTTTACTTTCATTTATTTTTATATACTCAATTTACTTAAGTTTAAAATATAAATAAAGAAGTACTCCCCATTTGGATTCAAATAAAAATACTAGAAAATCAAATTCCTACTAAATCAAAATTTGAAAAATCGGTTTTAGTGCA
This sequence comes from Prunus persica, assembly GCF_000346465.2. Taxonomy (NCBI): domain Eukaryota; kingdom Viridiplantae; phylum Streptophyta; class Magnoliopsida; order Rosales; family Rosaceae; genus Prunus; species Prunus persica. The sequence continues at coordinate 11,445,811 of NC_034009.1, forward strand.
AAATACGATTTAGGCTAAAAATGATGGCTCATTAAGTCAATATATATTTCATACTAAAATTCCATAAAATCAAGTTTTCTTATTTGATGTATAAGGAATAAAAGTTGCCAAAAATTATCTTGAGAAAATGATTATTCCGAAAAACTATTTTTCATACTTAGTCGATAATGTTACATAACACAATTTTTCATTATGATATGAATGCATAAAGGGACATAAGGTCAATCTAGGTAAAAAAAACTTTAGATGTTCAATCTATAAAGAGTTTTTAGCCTTTCCAAATTGCACATTCACTAAAAAATTCCTAGGTCCGTCAGAAAACAGGTGGATGTAACTTGTGATTGATTACAGGCCAACTAAATTCAGATGACTCTGGTCGTCTGGTACTATAAAAATTAGATAATGAAGATAGTGAAATTTGGCCATACTTTTTCGGCTTCATCATATTTGGTCCATTGCCTTGTATAAAGGGGTTGGTGACATTTAGAGGTCGGTGCCAAAAACTATATGTGAAATTCAACAATATGCCCTAATAGATACAACACACGTAACAAGAATATCCATGGAAGTGTCGAAATAGATACAACACGCATTTTAACTATATAAGGAAAATTTTAGATGATTGAGACCAGGTAAGATCGAGACTAAGTACAATTCCACCCTTAAGAAAAGGGTTTGTTATATCTGTTGTAATAGTGGAGTCCCCAAAATGCCTATAAATACTCCCCCCCTTCATACTTGTAAATATACATTCAGAACCTAAATGAGAAAATCAGTCTCTCCTCTCTATTCCAATTCTCTCCATTTTCTCTCTACATTTATAACACGTTATCAGCACGAGAAGCTCTCAGGTATAATTTTTGTGTTGCACTATTATCTATACTACTAACCCTTATGTTGATGTAAGGAAGAAAAGTAGTGGAGGAGCTGTGGTCTGCAAGAGAGATATACGAGCAAACCAACTGTGTGCAGATTACAGGTGGAAAGCATTTGATTTAAGAGACAAGCATGATGCCTTCCACAAACGATAATAATATTATCTGCTATACTATTTGATCGTGGTGTTGATGAGAACCCACCAATAATTGCTTTTACTTTACCGTAAATTTACTTTTACTTAAAGTAATATAATATATTATATTTACTGTATGGTGTAGGTTTATTACCCATACAACAGTATTTATTTAAAAGGGTGATGCGGGTTTATCGTCCACGCCTTTACTTTTATTTAAATGTATGGAGCAGAATTAGTGCCCATACAAGCACATTTACTTTCCCGCACATTTAATTCTATTTAAGGTATGATGCGGGATTAACGTCCATACAGCAAGCAATTTAATTTATGAATTTACTTTACCGCACATTTAATTTTATTTAAGGTATGGTGCGGAATTAACGTCCATACAGCAAGCAATAATTTATGAATTTACTTTACCGCACATTTACATTTATTTAAAGTATAGTGCGGGTTTATCGTCCATACTAGTAATTTATTTACCAGTAATTTATTTTATGGATTAATTGTGCTGTATGATGAGTTTTTACAGTATGCAGATCAGGACCAGAAGTTCCTTGATCCTCATCACACAATTACATCAGGACTTGAAGATCCTTGATGATGATGTTAATATGAGAGCTGGCAGTCTCTCCGGTACTATATTTGTAAATATGTGATTGGACTTGAGGGTCCTTGATCCTTGACATGTAAATAAGGACCTGGGGTTCCTTAATGATGTAACAGTACCATATTGGTTCATAATGCCGTACACATGGATGATAACTGTACTGGCAAATGTACTGTACACATGAATAGTGCCGTATACATAAATAGTGATGTATGCATAAATATTTACCATTTTGGGTAAACTATCACTATTCAAAAGGGAACCTGCAGTTCCTTAAACTCATGGATGAGCAATTAAATGAGATGCCAGAAGTTCTTCAAAATATGGACAATTATGTAAGGGCTTGAAGTCCAGAAATATGTACAGAAAATTGTAAAAATGTCCATACCATGAGAATATGTGATTTTGGCCCGAAGTTCAAAATCTAAGGGGATTGAATGTCCATACCATGAGAATATGTGATTTTGGCCTGAAGTTCAAAATCTAACAGTGTTGAGAACCTGAAGTTCCAACAAATTAAATGGACAACTCTTGAGGTATTATTGCAAATTGTGGTACGCCACATATTTCTTTGGCATAAGAAAATGATGAATTTAATAAAGTTCGATTCTGTTATAATCGACACCTCAAGTAAGAAATATATTTTGTGAATTCCGGTTGTTAAGAATACACCGTGAAATGGATAATATCAATATAAACCTCAAATAATGAATTGAGGCTCCCCACACATTTTGATATATCTGGGCCGGAAGCACATGGATTCAAATATATGAGAAATCCCGAATTTGAGATTGTGGGTATATAGTAGTTAATGCTCTTCACTACTATATTACGATATTATCGTAGCTTTTACTCAATTCATATTTCATGTCCATTTAAAAGGGGCAAATAAATTCTGAGTTTGTGTTTAGCCCAGGCCAAAAGTTCCGGGCTCCCATACGTTGAAATATGAAATTTGGGAGAGTCGATGTGGTTATTTGAACCTATAAGGCACAAGGTTCCAAACCGTCATTTTGAAAAGATGTAAAAACCACAGGTGCAAATTTTAAGAATGTGCGCAATTATTATAACAGAAAAGGAGCAAGTTGAAACGCAGTTGCTCCAATCAAGTTTTGCAAAGGCCATATCTATAGGAGGAAATATGGCTACAGTTTCCAGGATCCCAATATTAACTCAGATCCCCATATTATCTTTTTCTTTCCCAGATTCCAAAACTTCACGTGGCCTCCATTAAATGTTTGTCGGCACTTTCGGCGTTTTCAAAGTATTATTTTCATCAAAAGCCGATCTTGCTTTACGGATTTCACGGAGCTACTTTTTCAAAAGTACCCCGAGAATCTCGCAATTTTCCTATGGTTAATTTGAAATTCACCGGTTCTACCTATTCATTGTATTTGTGTATAAATGTGTTACTAACGAAATTTTCTTTGCAGAAGACATCCAGTTTTCTCCATACCTAGTGATGCGATATCTACTTGTTTTTCTTATCAGAAAGCACTTACTATGCCCGAGAAGCAAGACTATCTCTGATCATCCATTCAGGAAGCGAGACTATCCCTGATCACGTTTCCGCTACATCAGGAAACTGTGAAGGCGATCTTATGCTCTAATCTCCGGAAGTCCTTCTAGACTAGGAGATATGAGAGCTTATTGTCTGCTCCCACCAGCTTCCTTCCCTGATTGCTTACCTTCTCTTTTTGCATTTTTTCTCTTTCTGTAACTCTCTGAGGATTATTTGTTTTTGACAGAGAAAAGAGTTGTGATTTTACTATTGCAGGATATAACTAGATCATCAAGCGCTACATTTACTGGGCCGATACAAGCTTGAATGATACTTGAGAAAAGTTTCTCCCACCTAAGGATGTAAGCAATACTTGTGTTATTTTTTGCTTATATACTTATTTGATATTTTATCTTGAAAGGTAACCAAATGGGAAGATAAGTCCGTTCCAAAAGAATGGCTTGTATGTATCCATGAATTATTAATGCAAATTTTACAGATTGCAAGTTGGATACATTGATAATACACTGCACAAATTAATGTACCATAAGAACAGAATATGGGTATAGTAGTGATCAATATGATGCACGCCTGTTGCGTAGCAAATGATATGGATTGAAGTCCCGAAAGGACAATCCTTTGACATTTCAATATTGATATTATGCACGCCTAATGCGTAGCAAATTATATGGGTTAAAGTCCCAGAAATTAATTGACATGTATGTATTAATCTGTGGCATGCCTGCAGCATAACAGATATATGGGTGCACGCATGTTGCGTAGCAAATGATATGGATTGAAGTCCCGAAAGGACAATCCTTTGACATGTCAATATTGATATTATGCACGCCTAATGCGTAGCAAATTATATGGGTTAAAATAATATGGGTTAAAGTCCCAGAAATTAATTGACATGTATGTATACGCATGCACATGAGAATGGTGGAATCATGAATTGATGAATGACAATTTTTGATCATGAATTGATGAATGACAATTTTTGGTTTTGGAGTAGCTACTCAAATCATCAATGGGCTGTGTTGATTGGAACCACGTTCAATTATTA
>NC_034009.1:11450149-11472228 GCF_000346465.2 Prunus persica
CCTACTTTGTATGACACACTGTTTCTGGCAGAAACAAGGAATGTTGGGTTTTCTTCATATTTACATATTCAATTGTGCCCCCCCTTATTACACAATTACGGAGACCAACATATTATCTTTAAGGGTTATTAAATGCACAGAGCATATCGCCAGAAGCGATTCCCTAAAGATGTATAAATAGCTGGGTTAAAGCTATATAATGTGTCATAAAGTTTAATCCCTTTTAAACAAAATCCGTTGAGAGGATTGACATTGCATAAAGCAAGTCCCTAAAGGACATGTGCTTGAAGCACAAAATTTGTACTCAATATTAATATGCATAAATTACCTCAGTGAGTACATTGATTATAATGTGATTGCAACACATTAAAGCTTCTGCAGAATTCACGAAATATTTGTCTCGACTTAAGGATCGAGCATTATGCCAACGAGATTCTTGCTTATACTAAGAAAGTATTGAAGCATTTTTATAAGGATTATCCGTTGGACACTTTAATGATTTTCCGGAAGTATATTGGACCGGACATCATATTTTCCAGATAGGGCTCAACTCCATCACCATCATTTTGAGATGATGTGAGGTATATTTGATGCTATCTCCGCATAACACCATGTACGGGCATATTCTTTCAAGTGAACTTACAAATAGCCCAAGTTTTGTTAGAAACGCGGACTCTGAAAATTTCTATGATTTACATAGAGATAGCTCACTGGAAATATATTTACTTACTCAATTACGATAATTATTAATGGCTATATCCTCCACTCACTCCGAAAGATTCTCACTCCAAAAGATAGTCATGAAGACATCAGGGGGAGATATTAATCAGGGGGAGCATCCAGAAGTATGCTATACAGATTGATGTACTCTTTTTTCTTCCTTCCATCAGTTTTCTACCTCACTGGGTTTTTCTCCAAGCAAGGTTTTAATGAGGCAACCAATCTAGAGACATGTGGTCTCCAAGGGGGAGTGTTGTAAAAGAAGACTAAGTAAAGAAGAATAGGTGAAGCCCACATAGCCAACTAACATCCACTAAACCTAACCACATACCCACCAAACTAAACCACTACCCAATTGATTGAAGAATATTAATGATGTTGTTGATTGAAGAATATTAATGATGTTGTTGATTGAAGAATATTAATGATGTTGTTGATTGAAGAATATTAATGATGTTGTCTACCACTTATATTGTGAGGTGAACAACCAATGTCTTAGGCCTATAAATAGATACTTCCATCAAGAGAAGTTTACACATATAGAAGAGGAAGAGAAGGAAGAATGAGGGTGAGTGAGTTGAGAAGAAAGAGAGCAAGAGAGAAATTCTCCAAGAGAGAAAATTGAGTGAGCCATACATATTGTAAACACAAAGTTGTAGCCCTATTATTTTACATATTGGAAAAGTTACTGCTGCTGCTCTCCGGGGATGTAGGCATAGCCGAACCTCGTTAAATACTGTGTCTCATCTACTTTACGTGCAGCTCAATATTCGCATATATACCAGTTCATTTTATAACATGTTATCAGCACGATAGAGCTCAGCTCCACACTGTACTCTTTTTCCTTCATCCAGGTTTTTTATCCCATTGGGTTTTTCCTGGTAAGGTTTTAACGAGGCAGTGTCGCTCAAGGGTTTAGGGTATACTATGAAAATTTTTATGGTCGCTTACTGGACAAAAGCTAGTCCTAAATTTTTCAGGGGGAGATATTCATCAGGGGGAGGAAGGTTTTAATAAAGACCTTCATACACTGTACTCTTTTTCCTTTATCCAGGTTTTTTATCCCACTGAATTTTTCCTGGTAAGGTTTTAACGAGGCAGTGTCGCTCAAGATTGACTCACAGAAGCAGTGTCAACTACGATATTCAGAAAACTGATCAACAGTATGACTTAAAGATATTTTGCCAAGCATCAGGGGGGAGCGCACCATCAATAAAGATCTTCAAACACCGTACTCTTTTTCCTTCGTCTGGGTTTTTATCCCACTGGGTTTTTCCTGGCAAGGTTTTAACGAGGTAGTGTCGCACACGCGTCAATATACATAGAATCTTATGTTACACATTATTATGTACTCTTTTTCCCTTTGACCAGTTTTTGTCCCACTGGGTTTTTACTGGCAAGGTTTTTAACGAGACATATTCTGTATCATTTGTGGTCTCCAAGGGGGAGTGTTGTAATAGTGAAGTCCCCAAAATGCCCCCTTGAATGCCTATAAATACTCCCCCCCTTCATACTTGTAAATATACATTCAGAACCTAAATGAGAAAATCAGTCTCTCCTCTCTATTCCAATTCTCTCCATTTTCTCTCTACATTTATAACAATATCTAATATATTGAACAATTTTCCAATTTAATGAGTTTAACAAGGTCAAAAGGACTGAATCCTTCAAAAGAAAAGAAAAGAAAACTAAGAAAACAGTTCGTGCTTTAATAGGAATAGAAAGCAGACAATGGCCAGCCACTTTTGACTGCAACGTGTTCCTTCCTACCCTCCTTCACAAAACTCTCACAGAAGCGACAAAATAATCATGGTTGTGTTGAAATGTTATAAAATTCAAAGTCATGAAGCGAGTCACAGACTCACAGGTCACTGAAAGTGACCAGAGAAACAATAAATTTAGTTTACCCAAGGGAGGGGACATGTATATAATTGACTCAATCCAGTTAGGTCAACTGTTCAACTCCCATTGTGGAAGGAAGCAACATGACAAAGACTCCAAAGCAGCAGTTCCATTTCTCAGGTGTGACCAAACCATCTTTGAATGAAAAGCAATGAATATGATTTTCATTTTCATTTTGGGAAGATGTTTCCACTACAATTTCCCAAATGGTATACTTACTAAAATAAAAACAATGGTCTTTATTATAGTTTTATTTGAATAACAAACGGTGTAAAATTATTTAAGAGCTTTGCTCTGAGCAAATTAATTTATAATTAAATATATTGTTACACAATTTTTGTTTAATATATTTATACAATACTCACTCATGAGTTAAACTTCCCTAGCTGGAATATGTTGAGTGTCCCCATTCAAAAGCATAAGTAATTTAATAAGATTTATAAATCTTTATCAATACATCTTTATCAGAACCTATTGGAATACATTCTAATGTTTCCTTAACATTACTACCCCTTCTCTATGGCTAAATAATACAAACTACACAAATATTAATATGTCCAAAACAAAATGTCACACAAATGTCTAGTAAAAATCCATTTCGTTTTCTGTAAATATCTATTTAGTTTCCTCCAACATTTTATATAAGTAATTAATAGTATGTGCTAAATATTTTCAGATGCTTAAAACTTCTTATGCATGTGTGGTTCATTATCATTGTAAAGCAGACAGGTTCATTCAAAATTAAAGCTAAAAGAAATGAGATTTGTGCCCATAACAAATCATGAAAAATAGATGTTTATCTCATACATATTCAAATATTCCTATGTCATTTATTTGTTTGGTTACACAAGAATCTTGTGTACGGGGTCATACATAATTTCTCCATGATATTCAACTATTTGTTTATTCTTTAACACCTAATACCTACTATGATTATGTGCAACAGATTTTCTAATTTGAAGGTTAGGTGTTTTAATTTTTATTGGCTTCTATGTTCCTTGGTATTTTTCCTAGTAATTGCTAATTTGTGTTTCATGGTGCCCTATGTAGATAAAAATGTCGTTGACAACAAAATCTGGTGAGACTTCTCTCGACATTCAAGATGATGACTATACAAAAGCTATACATATCGATGCTAGTCTATGTGGAAGTCAATTAGGCCCGTTTGATACATGGAAAATGAGACTTGGGGATGGGAAATCAATTGCTTTCTCATATTTGGTAAATCTTGGCATGAAAAATCGTTGCCTTGCACATGAGAAAGTAGGGGGGAAGTGAAGCCCTCCTTCCCCCTTGAGTTTTGTTTTTCTCCTTATGAGAAAGTTTGGGAAAATAAAACAACATTAAATACACATTTTTCATGACCATATTGTCCCCATTAACAATTTAGAATTACAATATAGCATTAAATGCATTCTTTTTTTATTTGATTTCATATAGGTATAATTGAAAAATTAAACAAATTTTATTTTACATTCCTACACAAACCAAAAATGTGAAAGGAAATAAAGTGGTATTTCTTGATTACTTTCCTATGATTACTAAACATGGTAAAGGAATCTTAATTTTCCATCCTTGAGAAATGACAAGGGAAGTGATTTCCCCTCAAATTTGTTCCGTAAACCAAACGGAGCCTACAAATAATGATTCAGCATATATCATCCATGGTGATCATCGATCCTGAATGTAAAATACTATGCATTTATCCGTATTTCATTAACCATTCAAATAATTTAACCGGTTAGAATATGGCACATTAAATCTATTTAAAATTGTTTTGTCTATATAAAAACAATATTGGAGAAGGGAGAGATTCAAACACTGAACTTAGTGTGTGTATATATATAATTATTCTTAACCAATTAAGCTACAAACCCCTTACATAAAGAAACTTTAATTTGCACTCCCAAGGAAGCAACATGACCAAGACATCTAAAGCAGTTCCATTTCTCAGGTATGACCATCTCTGAACTGAATGAAAGCAATAATGAACACATGAACGTGTAAAATCTTCCATGATTCTTCAGGTAACCTTTAGCTTTATGAAACAAAACAAAAAACTTTTGCGAAATTACTAGAATGAAAACAATATAGTTTTATTTCAATAACAAACAGTCTAAAATAATAATTTTATTTGAAAGAATTTATATATATAATTTTAAAAAAAAAAAGAAAAAAAAAAGAGAGAATACATATTGGAGACATTGGACAACATAGCATGATTGCTTCCTTGCACTTCTTTATGAAAAGAATATTTAAATTTTGACCCCACAATTAAAAAAGCTTCCCTTCTCTTTCTTTTTCTTTTTCTTTTCTTTTAGTGGATAATTATTATACCAGAAAAATCAATTGCTCAAACACAGCAATTGGCAGGGGAAAAAGAAAAAGGTACAAAAAACAAACAGTAATTAAAGTAATGGATAAAAGCTTGATGGGATGGTAAAGTTTATGAGATATTATTGGAGGTAGGAGGAGAGATAATGGTGTATTTTGTTGGCAGGCACTGAAACTAAGAATCATTCAAATCTAACCTCAAGATTTCCTAATTATTCTTTATTATCTTAACAGAGAGTTTTATACTAATTAAACACAAGCTGATTACTTGTCTCATTTGGAGTAGCAGGACAGAGATGTGGTAGAATCCTTGACTGAATCAATACATAATAATATCATAAAATAAAATAAATTTTTTTTTAATTATAAAGAAAACAAAATCTGATGCAGATTCTTTAATGATTTATCACTTTAAAAAAGAAAGAATGCCTTTATTTTAGTTGCTGATTAAAATAGATAAATGCCATGTTAGTGGGGTTTAAAATAATCATGGGGTTGGCAAAGGGAATTGTTGTTTACAATGTTCTAGAAAAAATAAATAAATAAATAAATAATTATCATAATACCATGAACAATGCCATGTGGAGCATTCTAATTATTATTCAGTACAGAGTACAAACTCTGAGTTTTGAGCATTTGCTTTGCAAAATTCCTTAATTTATTATTGTGTTTGGGGTGGGGGAACAATTTTGATTCTTTATCAGTCTCTCAACTACCAAATTGTGAGGAGTTGTTTGTTTATGAAATATAATTTAATTAATTTCTCCATGACACAATTGGAATTAAAATAACTCTACAAAAATGTAGCAAAAACCAATGTTGTTTTCTTCAAGGATTATGCACTATATAAGTTTAGGGTGGTGCAATTTATACCACATTTATTGATTATCTCTTTAATATGGGTGAGTCCCGCATTATTGGTGGGATCCACCTATATTAGAGAGGTGTTCAGTCAAAATGGTACAAATAGCATTATTAATAAGTTTATTAAGATTATTTAATACACTTTCAATCAACCTCGTGATTTACACCTTAATTGCTTAGTGAGAGAAGATTGCTAGCATTTTCATTTAATGTATTCTCACAAGTTAATTTATGACATAAGGAGCATGGTTGGGAAATTAAGAGGATGGTTAAAGCAATTAAGGTGTAAATCATAAGGTTGATGAAAAGGGATTATATAAGGGACCAAAATATGTTTAACTTTCTATGCTTAAGACAAAATTCGAAGGAACAAAATCTCAAGAGATTAAAGGTCAGATTTCACATCTTAATCATATGTAGTTAATATTCTAACAATGTTGTAATACTAGATGAGGTGATATTGATATATTTTTTTATTCATTTAGGAGACGAGAGAATAATAACTGAACTCTAACTACAATCGTTAAAAGTAAGTGCTTGAATAAAATACTTGGTAATAGTACAATTTTGATTAATAGTTGAGAGCAAAAATATTACACGTGGCATCCTTAGTGCAACATTATTTATTTAAATTATGTTTTTCCTTTCATAGTTTTATTTTAATTTTATATATATTATAAATAGTTTACTTTTATTATGTCACCATTCTTCCTATTCATGTTTATCATAAATAATTATTCTTAAATATTGTTGAGTTATTGTTTTGTGTTTTTCTATAATCTTCGCTTTTTGTAAGGTTATTCAACTTGGATGCTTCACTTAGTCATGTTCATTGTCATCTTAGTTGAACCAAAATTTGGGATCAACAACGATGTTATAACTTATATATTCATATAAAACAATAGGTGTTTTTAAAACCACATTCCCTTTTCTTTTCCTTTCCATAATACACCCCTGAATTATATTAAAATATCAAAAAAATTTCTCTGCATCTTTTTTTGGTTGCCAAAGTTAGAAATAGAAGGGGGTTTCTTCACACACACACAAAGTAAAAAAGCTATAAAAATTCGAACATCGGTGCCCTTTTCATTATGCTAAATTCCATATAATTTTGGTCAACAAAAACAAACATGCCTCTTCAATCTTCAATTTTCATTACACCTTCCTTCCTATCTCCTGCGTGTAAAACAAGAAAGAAATGATAATCAAACTCTTTGAATGATTACACCTTTTAAAAAAAAAATCATCTAACTAACCCAAATCCAAATAAAATACATAACTAATCACAAGACCTAAACAACTTTATACACAAAATTAGCCTTTTCGCATGCGCTTCCGCGCTCGCGAAACTTTTTTGTAAAAAAATTTTAAATTTGTTTTAGAATTAAAAAAGATAATGAATAGTTGTGTTCTATAAAAATAAGATCTATTATTTAAATTTTCTTTTAATTTAATTTAATTTAAATATAAAAAAGTATAAATTTATCATATTATCTTTATTTAATTAATAATTTCAATTCTTAATGTTTATATTAATTAAAGATATTTTTTAATATTTTAAATATTTCGTCATTTTCTGGCTTTTACTATATATATATATTAACGAATAATAACAATAAGGCAACCACAAGGCAACATCCCCAAGAGTCCAAAACAAGACATTTTTTAAATCAGACATTAACATTTCGCTTTTATGACACTCACAAGGCAACCACAAAAAAAAAAACTCGGTCCACCCACCATAACCGTGACGCCGTTACCGATAACGGAAACCAGACAAGGGAACCTAACGACTCTGTTAAAACAGACATAGGCGGGGTCCCACTTCGGGGTGGGCCGAAAGACCTAGTCAGCTTTTCAGCCGAATGGCTTTAAAAATGAAAACGTGGCGGCCTCACGCGTCGAGTAGCGAAGGTGGGTAGGACCTTTCGCTCGCTCGTTATCTTCGTCTTTGCATGTATATAAACACCCCCTCCATTTCTCCCAACACCCACGAAACACAAGAAACGGATTTAGAGAGGGGAAATTTCCAACAGTGCGGAAAACACCAAAAAATACAACCTCCTTCTTCTTCCCCCCCATGTGAGGTAGAAGAAGAGGCCAAAAAGAAAAAAAAAAAAGAAAAAAGAAAAAAAAAACTAGCTTTTTTCTCTTTCGTTTTTTCAATTTCTAGGGGATTTTTGTTTTTTTGATTTTTAGTTATTATGGGGACAGAGATATTGAGGCCTCAGGATTGTCTGATCGAACGGATCAGAGTCCCTCCGGCGTCGTTTGTGCGCCGGAAGAGTTACTATGGCAACCCCGTACCTAACCAGAATTACGTTTCTAACCCTAGACCTAGAAAACAGGTGGTGCGCTCCGACCCGAGGAGGATCCACATGCAGCCGGCGGTGGTCTCCAAGAGATCCAGCTCCGAAGACCTTCGCGGCTTCAAGATGGAGAAAGTCACGATCTTGAGGCGTGGTGAGTCGCTGGATTCGAAGACGAAAGGAAATAAGGGTGGATTGGTCGTGACCGGGACCGAGAGGTTGGGACCCGACCCAGAAATGGTGCCGAAGCAGGTGCGGATCGTGGATCTGAAGCCTCCGGTGGAGGGAAAGACCGACATGTACGCCGGATCGGCGTTCGCGGTGTCGCCGGAGCCGAGTGCGCTCCCGCTGCCGTCGTTTTCGAAGAAGAAGCAGGTATCGAAGATCGTCGACGGTGACTCGGCGACTCGAGACCTGCGGCGGTTGCTCCGGTTGGATTGAAAAGAGAAGATCCGGATCCCGAGGACCCGAAGAAGGCCCCGACTGGATCTGGATCCGAAAACGGTTCTGTCCTTTGTCGTCTCAGTTTTCGAGGTAGGATCTGTCCGTGATTTTTTTAAACGGCGGTGGATCTTGAAATCTGGAAGACGACGGGGGCGAATTAGTAATTTATCTAAAGTTTGTCACTTGGTTGGTGTAGCTAATCTTATCAGGTTGTTATGGGAAATATTGTGGGGTTGTTAATGAAGAATTATGTGGTATATTGGTAAATTTAAAGTTAGGATGGGGTGGAAAAGGGGAGATGGAAGAAGAAAAAAAAGTGTGAAATGGGGGGTTGATTTGTTATATTTGGGAATTGGGATGGTTTGGTTATTTAGTGAGTTTGATGTGATTTGTAGGTTGGGCTGTAAAATGTTGAATGTTTTTCTGCTCTGTTGGGAATTTGTCAGTGGGTTTTATGTATAATGTATTGTAAAGAAAGATAAAATTTGGGCAGAAGAAGAATTCTTAATTTTATCTTTTCATTTTAAACTTGTGTTTTTCCCATTTTTTTTTTGGCTCTGCTACTTCTTTGAGTTCCTCTCAAAACAGATCAGAAACCCAAAATCCCAAACATAAAGATCATATTTTAAAGAAGTCAAGGGAGATCATTAAAGCAAAGTCACAGATTCACTGTTTGTGTCTTTTGTATTTTTATAGTCTAAATTAGTTTATGTGAATTAATCTAATCTACGACGAGAGAGATCCGAACTTCCGAACTTGGGTCTTAGGGTACAGACTCGTACTCACTGCTCTTCTCGATTGGTCTAGTCCACATCTGCTCTCACTGCTCTTCTCGATTGGTCTAATCCACATCTGCTCTGCAATAGACTCTTAAATGAAATAGATTGAATTGTATAAGCAAGCATCCTCTCTTGTTTTTGAAGTGTACATATGTGAAAAGAAGGAAAATTGGTGGCCATGTGAGCAACATCTCCCAAATATCAGAATCTGAAGTCAAAGTCCACATCCATTGCCCAGGCAAACTTTTCCAGGAGGGATTTGTTGAATATCTGTGCCAATGGAAAATGGTCAAGCATATAGCATACACTAGCTCATACAAACCAAACCAATTAGCAAATCTTTTAACAAACCTACCTTCTCAAGTGGAACTTCATGTCGCTTGCACCATGCAACAGTGATTCTGGGGTCAAGATAGTTGGTCTTGGACGTTCCTAATGCCACTGTTTTCAGATCCTCTTTGGTTCTCATGTCCGCTTCCATTTTTTCAACTTTTTCTGTCGTATTAGCTATCTTCTTCTCCAACCTGTGTCAATCGAAAAATACCATGAAAGGCCATATCCAGACATGATGAACACTAATCAGACAAATGAAGTAAACTTACGCTTCCGGGGTCAAATTTCTCTTTCGCTTCCCATTGGCATCTTCCAGCGGAGGCTTTCCCTTTCTGGCCCTGTCCAAATCTGTTTTCAGCTCTTTCAGGGTGCCCTACAACCCCGAAAAAGAGAATGAGTTCCAGACCAAGAAATAGGCATGCATTTCAATACCATGAGTTTATAAACCTACTCAGATTAGGTGATTACCTTAAGGCCACCAATCTTCTCCATTAACTTAGACATCTGTGCACCATGAGACTTTGAGACAGTACGTTGATGATTACAAATGATGGCAACCTGCAACGAATGCCGAAAATCGTAGATTGCACTGAGTCGAAAGGAGCATTGCTATAAACTTAGTACAAATTCTCAAGGGATTGACTGCTATACCTCTTTGTTTGCGTGCTGATAAACAACAAGTTTCTCTGAAACATCTCCCTCTCTGGTTTCCTTGTTCAACTGCCGTCAGGCCAAGAAAAAAAATAAGGAAAAAAAAATCATCATAAAAGGAAATTGAAACAGGGAGAGGGGCAGGAGATTAACTTACTATGTTATCCAATGTGATCGATGCATTGTAGGTACGGAAAACTTTGGCTGTAAGGCCAGGCATCAGTTCTTTCAGATGAGCATTCAATTTACTGGTATCCAACTTGTCAAACAGATCATCATTGCCACGCTTCCCTGAAGCGAATAGAAAAAAGAACAAAGTCGAACACATTCATTAGCTTCAATGACCAGAAAAAGAAGAAGGAAATAGGCTGAAATTATAAAGCCACCAACTCACCAGCCTGGAACTGTATGATTGCTTTGTAAACAGGAACCTCAACTTCAACAGTATTTTCATATCTGATTGAATCTTTACCAAGGAAGTTGAACTGAGATTATAAACAACAGAGTTGACTGGTTATTTACTGGTGATAAATACATTGGCAGACTACCTGCAATGACTTCAAAAAATTTCTATAACAGCAGCAAGGCATTACCTCCAAGGAGTTGGGGGCAATTGCTTTTACATTCTCTACTTTTAAAGTGCAGCAACCAACAGTATCGGCTTCATCATCCTCCTGTAGTAGATCGATCAATAAAAAACAATCATAAGGAGTCCTGTCCACTTCTTTGTGGACAAATGGTTTAAAACTTTGAATTGCATGCTTGCTCTACCTTCTCATTGCCGGCCCTGAGAGCAAGTTTATCGATGAGATAGGTAGCAACTGCTATCTGCCGCTTTGCGC
Organism: Prunus persica; assembly: GCF_000346465.2. Classification (NCBI taxonomy): domain Eukaryota; kingdom Viridiplantae; phylum Streptophyta; class Magnoliopsida; order Rosales; family Rosaceae; genus Prunus; species Prunus persica. The sequence continues at coordinate 11,461,328 of NC_034009.1, forward strand.
CATCTTTACTTGTAAAATCCTTAGTGTATGCAGCCCTGATGTTTCCTATGTAGTCCTGCACTCAAAATAGCAGGGTTTTCATCAATATGATGGCAAGCATCTTCTATGTTATCCGAAAAAACTACTATCTTCAAAAGTTTAAGGGCATGTTCCCATCTAAAACACCTTCAGCATCCTTGCTTTCTCATATTTCTCCTTGTCACTTTGCCCCTTCAAGGAACTACTAGGTGACAGAAACACGTATTTGAATAACTTTTGGTTGATTGGATCGTTCCAGAAGGCTAACCATGTAACCATATTGTCATGCCTTACTTCTTTCCAGCTGCATAGATCAAATGTATTGATTTAAACTCCAAATCAGTTAATGAAAAGCAAAAACTATCATAATTAACTTTGGAAGTAAATGAGTTCTGTTGTTTTAACAAAACCTTTCACCAGGGATGGGACATTCTGGAATCGGGGCATCCTTTCCTATATTGATCGTAACATCGCTTGGACGAATCCGCCTTTTCAGCTTTCCCAACTGATACCATATATAACAAGAATTAACGGCAACATATGCAAAGAAAACTCAGAATCAGTGTAAACACTTCAACAGATAGCCACCACATATCAAACTATCTCATCATCGACAAAACTGAAATCTGTGTCACGGAGAAAAAAGAAATATCAAACAACCTTTGGATGCTCCCCACGGCCTCGGAATAATCCAGGTGGTTCAACTCTGAAGTTTCCAACCTGTGTTAAGATTGAAACCAGAAATCACGAGGCAAACTACTTATTTAATGATAAAATGCAAAGAACAGAGCTAAGCTACTATTATTCAACAACATATTAATTGACATAGCAGATCTGCCATCAGAAAAGCACCATAAGTTTTGTAGATATATTGCAGATGGGCTAACCAGATTGCAGACTAGGTTACAGGGGAAAAAGCAATCAAAAAGCTAGTGATAACCTTCTCTTTTACACCATCAACAATAGCCCACATATACTTCTCCTCTTGTTTCAGTTTCTCTTCCTGCAAGGCCTTTTTGTCCTGCATCAACACAAACTCCTTAAGAATTTTGGAACAAGAAGGAGGTACAAGGAAAACCAATGAATTCGAGCTAGCTACCAACTTACTTCCTTACTCAGCTGTTTCTTTTTCTCCTTTTCATTCTGATACCAGTCATATATTGGGGTAAAATCACAAGCATCCAATTTCTGAATTACATGCCTCTTCCCAAGCAACTTTTGCCAATCATTCCAGAAATTGTTTCTGAATGTTTTTTTCTGCACATATTCTGTGTCCTTCATCACGGCATACATCGTCGCAACCTGCACTTATAAACTTAAATCATCAAGGAATTATAATATACACAAAGCAAGAAATATATATAGATCATCGAGAGAGTGAGAGACAGAGACCTCCTCTTGTTCAGGAGTTAAGTTGACTGGCTCCCCATTGTAGAGCATCTTCACCCCATGAGGCTTGTATGGAGGTGGGAAGATGACTCCATTGTGAACTAAACTAGCCCATTTTTCCTGCCCATCATTAGAACTTGGCGCCACGTTTGTCGATTTAGAATACTTTGAAAAATTCGAACCTTTTTTGCTCTTCTTGATCGTTTTCTTGATTGAAGATGAACCCACTTTTGTTACCTTTTTTTGCTTTGTCAATGCCACAGATGATTTATTATCTGACCTGACTTTCTTAGCTCGATCGGCAATTGTAATGAAGTCATCATCCTCCTCTTCCTTTGCTTCTTTTTTGGCTGACACCTGCTTGTTCTTTGCAGAAGTAGAAGAATCCGAAACTTTTGGCCTTTTAACTGAAGACTGCTCAGAGACATTGGCCTCATCTAGAGGCCTCTTACCAGAGACCAGAGAAGAAGTTTTCTTCTGAGGTTTCGGCTTCATTCGAACCCTTGATGACAAAGGTTTGTCATCCTCTTCGGAATCAATAGAAGTCTTACTTTCTTCTTCAACAGCGGCAGGCTTAATCTGTTCTGATAGCTGTTCTGACTGACCCTCTAATGAAGCTGATGCTTTTGAATTGGATACTGATGAGGTCCTGGCAGATGAAGTTGAAGCTTCTGGGCTTGATAATGGAGATTTTACTGGTGATGATTTGGTTGATGGAACCATCTTACCCTTTTGCAACACTTGAGTTTGGACCTTGTGTATTTAGATGCATGCAATCCTTGTTGTCTTCTCTATAAGTTTTCTTTATATTATCAAAAATTCAATTTGATATATATATATATATATATATATATATAGAAAGAGAGAGCTGCGTAGATAACGAGATCAGATAAATGTTGCAGGGATTGTAACCCTAAATTTCCAAACACCATAATCGTAAGAGAATCAGAGAGGATATCATAAGCATATGATGGAATGCACAGAGATCAAACCCTAATGGGGCAAAAGCAAAAGAAAGAGTCTTAAGGAAAGGCGTACTTGTTCGTCAAGGAATAAATTGAACTTGCAGCTTCTGATCTCTAAAGTTCAGCACAAATATGAAAGTAGGGTGTGAATATTGAACAAGGATAAAAGACAGCATTAACAATTTATCAAATTAAAACCGTTACTTAAAACACACATACAACAACAGGAAACATAAATTACATGTTCTCCTACTTTCTGAAAAAAAGGAAAAAAAAAAAAATGGTTTCCTATTTTTAAGGGAGTTCCATGTTTACTTTTTAAAAATAATTAAAAAGAAAAAATGGTAAAGCAGGAAACTCAAATAGAAATTGATCAATATATGTAAAGAAAAGTGCAACGGGGTTTTGTCTTGAGACTATTAGTCTGCAAGTTAAGGACCTTTTCATTGGACTAGACCCGGTTGAAAAAAAACGATAAAACAATTATAGTAACTAACTGACAAAAATTAGAGCAAGTTAGGATCGGGCCATAGAGCCTAGGTAACGGTTTTTAGGTTAGGTTGGGCTTATGTTTACAAACCTACTTGTAAAATACAAATTCTATTATTTCAAATTTATCTATGATATAAGTCAAAGAGTCACAAATGGTCCGTGCGATTTGAGGAAACTGTAACTTTAAGTATTGTGGTTTGAATTTTGTTGATTTTACTTATGTTGTTTACTTTCGTTACTGATTTAAGAGAAATATTCCATTTCCGCCAATTTGTATAACTTGGGTGACTTGTAGTCCGTGCAACCAACTCCCGCATCATGCATCAACAGACCTAATGTGCAACCACGCATTAAGCTCATCACATGAATATGTCATATTAGAATCAGAGTATGCAAACCCCAAAATTAATTGACCATTAATAAAGAGGCTCAATATATTGTTATGTGAGGCTTAGAATTCTAGACATGAGATTCTCTGCTCTCAAAACAAAGGATACACATAGCCCAAATTAGTCTAAAAGCATCCACAATCATACTCTCTATTTTTTAGTTAAATTTTAGCTAACAACATATAAAAGTTATTTTAGGAGCTCTCTATAAAATTTAAACTTCAATCATGCTCTCTAGTTTAGGGAGTCATAAATGCTACAACTCTTTTTTGATTGGTCCATCTCTATTAAAAAATAAAATAAAAAATAGTTAGCATTAAATAAAGTAGCATTAAATTATAGGAAGCCACTAGGAAACCTTTCTCTCTCCTCAGATTTAGGAGCTCCTAGAGGTCTCTCTATTTTAGGAGGTGGATAGGGAGCATGGTTGGAGTTGTATTTTTACAATTCCTCCCTAAAATTTGTCTAAAGAGGTGGTTTAGAGAGCTCATTATGAATGCTCTAAGTAGCTTAAGTAAACATCAGCAACAGTAGCCCATTTGATTAGTCTAAGTGACATCACTTGATAATAATTGAGAGAAATGTACCAAATTTAGCAACTCCCTTATGGGCCTAAAGTTCATGCAAACAAAAAAGTTGGTAATTTTAACCGAATTTAATTTTGGCTTCCTGCTTACTCCAAAACCCATAAATTTGCATTTTGCTAGTCTAATAACAACATTAGTCGAGCATTACTTCATGCACTGCCCAAAAAGGAGAAAATATATGAAATTAAATCATCACTGAAATTAGTAAAGTTCTAACACAAGGAGAGAAGCTCATTTATATGTTAGTATTCGTAGTCAATCACATATGATCATTTATTTTGAGCTTATTTACTGTAGTGCCTCCTGAATTGTTTCAACAAAATTTCCCTCTTTGCTTTGACAGCCTCCAAAACCGTTTCCTTTGCCCTAGCCTCAATCCTTTTGGTTTCTTCTCTCACTGCCTCCATAACACTTTCCATCAATTTGTCAGCAAATTTTACTCTCTGCTGTCTCGGCAAATTGAAGAATTGAGTTGGGGAAACCCCAGTTCCAACACCTTTGACTCTCCCACTATGCTCAAGGGTTCCCAAAGCCAAGGTCAAAATATCGTTGCTCCTAGAGACAGTCAGAGTGCCCTCGGAAACTTGTTTTTTTTAAAAATCATTCTAAGAGAGAGAGAGAGAGAGAGAGAGAGAGAGAGAGAGAGAGAGAGAGAATGTTAGTGAGTGAACAGATTGTAAAATAGATAAAATAAACAACTAAATAAAAAATATTAACCGACGTGGTAAATCAGTAAAGACGACGAGTTATCTAAAAAACTGACGCAGTAATTCATTTTACAGGTTGGTAATAAATTACCGTCGTTGTGTATGTATTCTAAAGCGGTGTATGAAAAAACCGTCGTATAATTGACATCCAGAGAAAAAAAATCTTAACAAAAATATTTATGGATTTTCAGAAATAGTGTACAAATCAATTGCACACAAAGAGAGAGAGAGAGAGAGAGAGAGAGAGAGAGAGAGAGAGAGAGAGAGAGAGAGAGAGAGAGAGAGAGAGAGAGAGAGAGAGAGAGAGAGAGAGAGAGAGAGAGAGAGAGAGAGAGAGAGAGTGTGTGTGTGTGTGCGCGCGCGTGAATATGAAGAAAGTTTAAAACTTTAATTTAAAATGTCTAACACAGAAATATAAATTGTCGTGCTAATTCAATACAGACGTCGGTTTTCAAAAAATACTAACGTCATATCAATTTTAAAACGGCGGTAAATAAAAATCGTCGTAGTGTTTCATGTCTAACGACGGTTACTAAAACGAATGCCGTCTAAATGAATAAGAAGAAAGTTTAAAACTTTAATTTAAAACGTTAACTCAGAAATATAATTGTAGTGGTAATTCAATACAGACGTCGGTTTCATAAAAATACTTACATTATATCATTTTTAAACAGCGGTAAATAAAAACCGTCGTGGTGTTTCATGTCTAACGACGGTTACTAAAACGAACGACGTCTAAATGAAAAATAAAACCTCTGTTTTACAAATTTAGAAAAGAGTCAGTGAGACTTACGATTAATTTTGCCTTCTCTGCAACCTTTGGATTAAGGATGCTTCCCTGTTTATCTTCTCTTGCCTTCTTCCATAGTAGAGAACAATCGATTTCTTCATCGGGCATGGTTTCTTCCAATTGGTCCTCCAAACCAACATACCCTTTTCTAGACAACTTATGAATGTACTCACATTTTTCCCTTCTCTGTGACTGCTCAGAATGCACAGCCTCAAAATCTAGGGATAACCTTGAAGCTACACAAGCCTCCCATTGCAATTTCTCTATGAAGTTAAAAAAGTGATGGGGTTCTTTTAACTTCTCCTTCTCATTTGCAAATGGAAGGATAAACAGCCTAGTTAAGGTAGACTTGAAATCCTTCCATTTTTTGGCTGCAGATGACATCACCATCTTCTTGCCCCATTCCCCAATAATATAAGCCATTTCTCTGCCAAACAACGATCGATCGCCTGACCATTGCGAAGATGTTTTTGATGCGAGTCATACTCTTACAGATCACACTCTCTAGACACTACTACAAAAAAGCAAAAAGACGACGGTAAATCACCGTCGTGTATTTGGTTTTTCAATGGTCGTGGAATCCACCGTCATCTTTTCCCTCATAAACCACGACGCTAAATAACCGTCGTTGTTAAACAATACAACGTCATCAAAAAATACAAAACGACGTCTTTGTACTGCAAAAAGATCTAAAAAAAGCAATCGATGATGATAATAGACGACCAATTCTCTAAAAAGACCGTCGTTAAAAAGGGAAAATATGACACATATTAAGAGAACAAGGCCGCAAGATAGACATACAACGACGACAATAAAAATACGCCGACGTTAAATATAATTTTCACGACAATAAAAAATATGACGTCTTTAAATACATTAGAAGACGACGTTATTGATACCTACTACGTCGCACATATAAACACAACCGTCGTACAATTAATTTTCCACTTCGATTTTTTGATAAAAGATGACGTGGAAATAGTTGTCAGTGTCATTATTTACGACGTATGTGTTTCTATAGTAGACGTTGAAAAACTAAACAACGTCAGTTACAAATATATGAGAGTCGTATTAAAAAATTTATACGTCCTATTTTCAGAAACAAACAACGACCATAAATATTAGACGTTGTTAAATACAACAACGTCGGAAAACAATAAAAACAGACGTGTTTAGTCTGCTAAAGTTCTACAACGTCTCTTATTTACAAAAAACCGTCGTGAAATAAATTTTCCACTTCGATTTTATCTAAAAAAGATGACGTGGAAATAGTTGTCAGTGTCATTATTTACGACGTATACATTTATATAGTCGACGTTGTATTTATATGTATTCATTACTCACGACGCACTTAATAATATAGACGACGTTGAACGTCTAAACAACGTCGGTTCCAAATAAATGAGAGCCGTATTACAGAACATATAGACGGCGTAGATTATGATGGGAGCCGTATTACAAATAACGTCGTTTAATTGTTATTAGACGGCGGTTATAATGAATTTCCGTCGGAATTAATTTCGTTCCTCTTCGTTTATAAAAGAACTTGCGACGTGGAAAATGTATGATGACGTCGTATTTTTTAACGTTCAGATTACATATCTCGTTTTTTAGACGTCGGTATTATGGGATTGGAGTCGTGTTATTTTGAATTACATGGCGGTTCTTTATCCTTCACCGACGTGATATCCTGAATAATTGCTTCACAATAGCGTCGTGGTTCTTCATTGTTACGTTGCTTTAAGACGTCGGTAAATATGCTGAATAACTGATTCACAATAACGTCGTGTTTTATTTGAACGTAGAAAGTGAAGAAATCACATTACAATATATTACAAAATTAATGTCATACACTGCCAATTACATAAGCATCATTCAATCCATATATCTTCACACCCATCTCGAATATTTTGACCGCCTAACTCACCTACCAGTTCATCAAATGTGTCAACATTTGGCATCCCTCTAGTAAATGGCTCACACTCAATTATCACATCACCTAATACTTCATCACCAATAACATCATTATATTCTCTACTAGGCATTGATAACACTACCGACCAACCACGATGCATCGGGTCGTCAACAAAAAATATTTGTTTGACTTGAGAAGCCAAAACAAATTGGTCATTCCTATGTCCAATTTTACTCAAATCTACAAGGGTAAATCCAAGTTCGTCGACTACAAGACCAGAACTATCTATCCAATCACACCTAAAGACTGGGATTGTAAACTTTTGGTAGTCAAGGTCCCAAATTTCTTGAATGACACCATAGAAACCCATATTTGAGAGAATTGGGTTTTTATCCTTGGCACTAGCAACTTGCATGGTATGTGCAAGTAAATAAACTCCACTATTTTGAGTTGTCCGCACATCATCTTGTGCCTTGATATTGAATTTAATACCTTTAATAAGATAGCTCCTATATAATGGCACTGACATGTTTGGACCAGCTGCTAGCCACCTTAAATTTTCTGATACGCCATGATTGTCTTCCTCAACTTCACTTTGAACCTGCAAATTAATCATATCTTAATTCATCCTAACATATAAATAAGAAGAAAATTAAAAGAGAAATACGTTATTCAACAACATATACCTTGAAGCGTAGCCATTGAATGAAAGTGCTATTGTGCTTATCCTGCAGCCACTTTGTTCTCTTTCTAAATTTTGGATAAGCAGTCTTGATGTGGATCATATGTTGCCTACATGACACGAAAAATTCAAGCATTACGGTCCCAAATATATAAGATAAACATAAGAAATAATTTTAAATGGAAACTTAAAGAATAAAACTCATACGTACTCGATATAAGGTAGGACTTCCTCCGTATTCTCCAAGACATATAGATGTGCTTGATTCAACAGGTCCTGATCAACTACGCTCACTGTGCAACCTGATAATGGCTTTGAAACTCCCATCTTTTGGCTTGAAGGCACTCCAACTGTACTAACATCAGATAAATGCTGAGTACAAAACTCTACCGCTTCTTCAGCTATATACCGCTCAGCAATGCAACCTTCGGGACGAGTACGATTCTGAACATACCCCTTCAGCACTTTCATATATCTTTCAAACGGATACATCCACCTAAAATATACTGGCCCACATAGACGAACTTCTCTGACAAGATGTACTACTAGATGAACCATGATATCAAAGAATGAAGGGGGAAAGTACTTCTCAAGCAAACACAGAGTAACTACTACATCTTCTTCCAACTTATCTAGCTTGGAAACATCAACAGTCTTTGCACATATAGCATTGAAGAAGAAGCACAAACGAGTTATTGCATACCTTGCAGGCTTCTCCAAAACAGAACGAATTGCCACAGGGAGCAATTGTTGCATTAAGGTATGACAATCATGTGATTTAAGGCCAAGAAGTCTTGAATCTTGTACAGATACAAGATTTTTAATATTTGAAGAATAACCTTCAGGGACCTTCATACCATAGAAAGAATTGCAAACCTCTCTCTTCTCTGCTCTTGACAAATTCCAAGGCCCAGGAGGCAAACGAGTACGTCTTTCTCCATACTCGGGTTGCAAATCAGTTTTGACCCCCATGTTCAATAAATCTAATCGAGCAGCAATCCCATCTTTATTTTTTCCAGGGATCTCCAGCAATGTACCAATGATACTATCGCAAACATTCTTCTCAATGTGCATAACATCTAGGGCATGCCTCACAGGAAGGTATTTCCAATACTCGAGATCAAAGAATATTGATTTCTTCTTCCAACAAACTCTGTCACCATTTTCAACCATATGCAGCACTTCTTCTCCGGTTAATGGCTCTGGAGGTATGCCATATTCAGGTTTCCCATTAAAAGCTGCACGTTGCCTCCTATATGGATGATTGATTGGTAACCATTTTCTATGCCCAATGTAACAAATTTTGTGGCCATTTTTCAACCTGTGACTAGGTGTATCATCGCCGCATATTGGACAAGCTTTATATCCTTTAACAACACAACCAGATAAGTTTCCATAGGCGGGGAAATCATTAATTGTCCACATTAATGCAGCTCTGAGTGTAAAGTATTCTCCATTATGTGCATCATACACTCCTCTAATCCCAACCCACAAGGATTTTAAATCATCAATCAAAGGCTCCAAGTAGACGTCTATATCATTTCCGGGTTGTTTAGGACCGGAAATCAATAAGGTTAACATCATGAACTTTCGTTTCATGCACAGCCATGGAGGGAGATTATATGTAACTAAGATAACCGGCCAACAACTATATCTGCTACTTAGAGAACTGTGGGGATTGAATCCATCAGATGAAAGAGCCAATCTCAAGTTTCTCGGCTCATTACCAAACTCAGGCCATTTATCATCAAGAAGTTTCCAAGACGGGGAATCCGCCGGATGAGACATCTGACCGTCAATTGATTTTCTAGCAACATGCCACCAAGTCAAACTCTTAGCTGTCTCATGTGATTGAAACATCCTTTTAAACCTTGGAATTGGGGGAAAATACCACACCACCTTCGCTGGCACACCCTCTTTCAAGATTGCATCTTTGCCTTCCTTCCACCTTGAGATACCACAAGTAGGACAATTAGTTGAATCCTCATACTCCTTCCTATACAAGATGCAATCATTGGGGCATGCGTGCATTTTCTCATAACTCAGCCCCAATGCACACAAAGTCTTTTTAGCCTCATACATGGAGGTTGGTATTGTATTTCCTTCTGGAAGCAAATCGCCTTGAAGTATCAATAATTCTGTAAAACAGACATCACTCATCCCATGTTTTGCCTTCAAATTATACAACTTCACTAATGCCGATAACTTCGTGTACTTTCTACAACCAGGGTACACTGGTTGATCTCCATCCCCAATCACATTGGCAAACTCATACGGATCCGAACCAAAATCACCAAAATCATTATCATCCATATCAATTTCTTCAGACACAAAACTGTACCTACTATGGCCATCATCTTCTTCAACATTTCTGCTAGCATTAGTAGTTGCTTCCCAAGGTTCTCCGTGAAATGTCCAATTCTTATAGCTTTGGTCAATTCCATTAAAGTATAAGTGATCCCTTATAATTCCAACCCCAAACAACTTCAAATTAACACATTTAACACATGGACAACGGATATGTGTTGTAGTTAGAAGATTTTCTACAGCAAAGTTCAAAAATGCTTCCACCCCAAACTCATATGCCTTCGATCTTCTATCCGAGTGCATCCATGACTTATCCATCTCCGACACTATAACCTATTATCTATAATAAAGTGAAAATACAGGCAATGACCATCACTATAGCAGATTATACAATGATCTAATCGCAAGTAATAAACAACAGAGACGACGGGTTTTAATCAAAAACAGACGTATTTGGCATATATAGACGACGGATTTTCAACAGACGTCGTCTATTATACGTAATACAAACGACGGTTTATGAAAAAACCGTCGTGTATAAGTAATACAACGACGGTAGTTTAAAAACACCGTCGTGTAATCGTCGTCGTACGCCTTAAAATTCGTCGTGTCTCAGTTTATTTTCAAGAACACAAAACCCATTAAGAACACAACATATAT